>NC_058128.1:12645000-12835000 GCF_914725855.1 Thunnus albacares | reverse complement strand
TGTTCTACCAAGTTATTAAGATTTATGAATCAGTGATTTCGTAATTTCATTTATGAGAAAAAAAAAACCAAACTGCATGATGACATCTTCAGAGGTTTGAGGAACCACCACCATTTACCAGGAACATCATGACAGACAAGAGAAAGAACATTTAGAGCAGAGTGATGACCGCTGAGCACGTAGTCAAACTTTTATCATTGTCATTTTGTCATTTTATAACCACCATCTAAAACCAAATATCAAATATCCAAATATCCTCTGGCCAATATCCGAGTCTTTTCTTCCCAGAAAGATGACACTGTAAGTCGTAATATCAGTCGCAAAAAACAAATGTTACGTTTGAGTGACAGATGACATCTAGCAACCGTAGTAATCATGATCCGGAGACGTTGCGCAGTTCAGATGACGTCTATATAAGGTGACAAATTTCCATATTTGGAGGAGGCGGGTGGGCTTCCCTCTTCCAACCGCGAGTGTCACATATCCAACTGCGAGTCGGGACAGTTTCTTAAAAACTGTAACTACGATTGCCGTGGTGTTTACTGTTGCCATGATGATGAAGGTTGCCTAGCTTTAAGGAAATAGAAATATTTTTCTTTCCCTAATCCCAACCAAGTGGCTTTTGTGCCTAAACCTAACCAGACCATAACCACAGTGTTGTCAAACCATAAAACATCATTATTTTTTAACAGTGATTTGTAACCGTTTTGGAAAGTACAGACAAATGTTATCCTGCCGATAACCGCTGATAGAGGCGCCAAGTTGTGGAGTGCATGGTCAAACAAGCTATTTGGTCATTTAATTCAGAGGACTTGTTGCAAATATCCACACAGATCTGTGTGTGTGTGCGTGAAAGACTGACAAAGCCATCATTTCTTGTTAAGCATATCAACATATTTCCCAAATGTTAGTTTATTTGTGTTTGCGGGTGATTCAACTTAATGGCTTTGCATTTTAGTTGCAATCCCCCAGAAAAACACAGCAGTAAAGATAAGATGGTGAGACAGTTGAAGAGAGATAAAAGGTTTAGTATGTGTCGGCTGCTCTCTGACTCACACAGCCTTGACCTATAACGGGGAAAAAGACACTTTAAGCAACATTTAAAAATCAAGATTTAATAAGCGGTGCTAATAATGCTGCTTATATACTGTGCATCTCCTCCTCTGTGATTGGTATAGTGTTGATCAGGTAAATCACTAAGAAATGATGGCTTTTATTTGGATTAATATTTGCAATGTAACTTGCGTACCAGGTAAAAACTCTTAAAATGTGATCAGACAACACGTTATATGAACTGCTTTGTTTCAAGAATACTGTCCCCTTACAGCTGTGTCTAGTTGAGTCACTACAATTTACCTGGTGAGTAAAATGTTCTCCTTAGTAATAGGAATGATTGTCAAAAATTGGGAAAAATAAGACCCAGATTGTTTTGAAAGAGATTATAATTTGGTCTTCTGGTCTCCATGTTGCTAAGCAATAAACTTCCTTTCTCCAAACCAAAAGCTTATTTATAGCCAGAATAAATTAAATATAAACAAGCTTGCTTGATACAGATTCCAGTTATGAGGTACAAGTTTATATTGTGGTTATAAGCTCCCATGGATCATGTCTCATGCAATCACAGTGTGTGGTCAGAGAGAAATGCACATGAAATAATGCATGTGGGCAGAGAGTTAGTGCCGTCAGATTCATGGCTCCTGCAAGAGTGTACAGTACGTTTTTGACTGTGTTTATGTGTGTTTATAACATTAGTGTGTGTGTGTGTGTGTGTGTGTGTGTGTGTGTGTGTGTGTGATACAGTGGTTTGGGTGTTTGACATGACAGGTGTGTGTTGAGTGCGCAGCATGAGTCTAAAGTGTATGTTGCAAGCTCAAGTTCTGATTTAGTGAGAGGCAGAGGGGATTGTGGGAAGCAGAAATGTGTGTGTGTGTGTGTGTGTGTGTGTGTGAGAGAGAGAGAGAGAGAGAGAGAGAGAGAGAGAGAGAGGGTTTGTTGAAGATGATTTTTACTGCAGCCATTAAAGCTCCATTATCGTGATGGATTATTATCGGGGGCCTGGAGACACACACACACACACACACACACACACACACACACACACACACACACACACATACAAACACACACACACACAAAACATTGCATTTGTGCACAAGCATGTATATGCACACACACAGGTTATCAGCATGGGAATGAGCATGAGGATAAGAGGCGTGTGTGTGTGTGTGTCTCTGTACGCCGACCCCTTGACACACATTGCAGAGTTTGAACCTCTTTACATTGGAATGCTAATGTTTTCTAAAGAAACCATAACTCAGCAGAGAGGGAGACTGAGAGATTAAGAGAGAGAGAGAGCAACAAACAGACGGATAGAGGTGGAGGCAGAGAAAGCGAGAGAGAGCACAAATATATTATCTAACCGGAGTGCATTAGCCCATCCTTGAGCAGGTCAACCGCCTGCTGCACACACACACACACACACACACACACACACACACACACACACACACACACACACATCTTACAAAGTTGCTCAACTAGAGATTTTCATTTATAGATTATTCTGAAGCCAGAGGGCTGTTTTTATCAGAAAACTGTGTCTGCACACTTCAGGGCAGTGAATTTTAAACAGTTCAACAACTTCACCTTGCTTTGACTGACTTAGGGGAAATTATGTTCTATGAACCATTAGAGTCCAGTCCTGCGTCTCCATAGATCAGGGCTGCACACACTGGCTGACCCACTTCCACAAATCAATTTAACAGAAATTACAGAAATAATTTAGTTACTCCTACAGTCCATTTCTGTTTTACTTGGTAACAACAAAAGTTATTTTGAGAAAAATTACTCATTATAGAGCATTTTAAAACCTGATGTGTCATTATATTATAAAACTCTGAACGCCAAAAACAGCAGAAAAGTTGTACAGAAAGTTCGATCATAAATGGAAAAGTGGGCTTGAATACTCGGATTATGAAAATGCAAAGCAGCTGTTCAGTTTGTCAGTCTGTTAGTTAGCAACAAAATCTAAAAAGAAAACAAATTTCAATTAAATGTAGTGAAAATTTTGGTCATGGACAAAGGAAGAACTTTTAAGTTTAGGATGTGGATGATGCAACCATGTGAGAGGTTTTAAATCTTGAATTTAAACGATGGCTTCCCATACTTTCCGACATTTTGAAAATATTTAAAATTAAAATTACTTGTAGCTTTTTCGATAAATCCATACTGTTTTCTAATAGTTGCATTGCCTAAACGTTAGCCTGCAAGAAGTAAAAGTAAGTAATGCAGGTGGAAGAGCAACTTTTCCAGGAAAGAAATGTACAACGTTAAAAAAAAATACAAACTGAGGTGAAAAAGTCAACCATTAAAAAAAAAAAAAAAACCCTCCAACTTCATGACAGACTTTGTTTTAGGAGGGAGTGGGTGATGGTCAGGATAGCGAGAACGACTGGAGGGCAAAGTTTGACCTAATATTCCTCAGCAATGGCATACCAAGATGCAGGAAGTAAAGATACAATCAACAAGAGATTTAAAGAAGGCACCAGACACCTCAACAGCAACACTAAGCGCTGGTAGAAACACCATTATGAGTAAGAGCAAAGGGATGAGTTATAATGGGCCTGTATGGAATATTATAATCCCTGTCACTCTGCCTGTCTCTAAATTTAATCCATTAGGTTCTAACAGGCTTATACTGTTTGTAGATGGCTTTATAAGTTGGCTTCCTGTACTGCACCAAGCCCAAAAGAGCCTGAGTCAGAAGCCATGCAACCATACATGTGTGAATGAGTATGTGTGTGTGCTCTGTCTTAGTCCAGCAATGTTGTAGTCCGGGCAGTGCGGCTAACGACACCGGCTAACGAGCTGCATTGGGAATAGATCTCGAGGACTTGTAACTAAAACTGCTCCTGCAGGACTGAAAATACTGCGCTCGTTTGGCAATAACAGCTGAATAAAAATACAAGAGAAGTGTGTGTTGTGGGCAATTCAACATAACTTGGTAATTTTATTTTAATACGTTATTTAATCAGGCAAATTGACTATATGACCATATTCATATTTACAGGCTGAGCTTCTGGGTGCAGTTAGTCAGGGTTGCAGAGGACCGAACACACACACACACACACTCACTAGGAGCTCTCTCTGTTTTCTGCCTCGGAGTAATTGTCTGGACAAGCAAAGACTAATACAAGTGAAGCTACAGAGAGAGAGAGAAGTGGGCTTGTGTACAGTATGTATGTGTATATAGTGAAACATGGATTAAACAGCTTAAAGTGGCCCTCCAGGAGCAACTATATACAAGGCTGGACTTACAGCACTAATAGCTGCAGGAATAGGCAGCAGAAACAGACTCCGGCATTGACTGTGTATAGGCGTAACCTCCCGATGGGACAATCTGAAGAGATGGAAGCAATTTTACAGCATTGAGGCTGTAGAAGAGATTTTCATGTTTGGAATACTTATTTAGATTATAAAACAAAGGAAATACAATCTTTAGTCATGTAAAATGAAGCCTGAAATGCCTCTATAAACATTTCTTTCATCAAGCATTTAGCTTATACTAAACCATGGCTAGAAAGGGTCTGAAACACTTTCTTGAAGCTACACAATTTATCACAAAAGAGGTTTACTTTAACCTAAACCAAGCTGCAAAATCTGTGGACAAAAATCAAATCTGTGAGCATAACTGAGTGAAAGACAAGTTGGAGTTTGCTATGGACTTCACTTGTCTTTTATGGACTGCTTTTAACCAAAAAACAAAACTGTTCAACTGATTTTGTTCCTTTTCATATTGTCTCATCTGACCAAAAACAATCAGGAAAATGGAAATAGTACGATGTAAATGGTTGAATTTGTTATCCTATAAATCATCCCATGATCCTAAATATTAACTTTAAATTTGAGATCTGCTCATTTATGGCGTAGCCACACATTGGTCTCCCACCTGCCACCTGCTCATATACCATCATCGTTTTTAAATAAAAAAAACAGACTGAAGGCAGACGTTGTAGCAAATTGTTTTCTTGCATGATATAGTAACTATACAACATGTCGTTAATTACTGTTATGGCAGCCACAGTCTCAGCAATCTTCAAATTAAATTCGGAGTTATCAGAACCAGCTCTCTTTTCAGCGAGCGAAACCTACTGAATTTTTTTCTGTTAACATAATTCTCTTTCATTGGATTTGTCCTGTGCTGTAAAAGTCACAATGATTTTATAGCTGTCTTATAATAAATTCATCCAGGCTGGCTGAGTGTCAGGAAAAGGAACTGGAATCTGTCGAAGGAAACGTCAGCCAGAGACGTGTGTGAGGCCGGACAACGACTGCCATTGTGGACTAAGAGTTAACGGGTTCACACAGGGACCAGAAAAGTATGCAAGCGGAGAGCTTGTTCCTCTGCGTTTGTGAGCATTAAAGTGTTTGTCCTTCACCTGTCACCTACTCATCGTCTCATTACAGACAACAGAGGAAGGAGAGACGGAAAGAAAGAGGATGGCAGAGATTGAGGTGGGAATTGAAGCAGCGAGAGAGAGAGAGAGAGAGAGAGAGAGAAATGAGGAAACAAACACGGGCAGCGCTGAGTGAAATCCCTACAGACAAACAAACAGACAGTGACAATAACTGAGATGGAGCCGGGAAAAAAAAAGAAAGAGAGAAGGTAAGAAAGAAAAAAAGTGGGCAGAAATCAAGAAGAGGGAGGGGGCGGGGGGTGATAAAAGGAGACGGGGGGAAAGATCAAGAAAGAAAGAAAGTCAAGGACAGAAAAAAGACAAATGCATGTAAAAAGCAGCCGACTGGTAAAGCCATTAAGCCTGGATTCAATAAATCTGCATAAAAACCAGCAGTTAGTCTGTAATGGCCAACGACGGCCAGTGTGTGTGTGTGTGTGTGTGTGTGTGTGTGAAATGGGTACTGAGGGTCAGACATGTGTGTGTGGGTCCGTCTGACTGTCTCTCCTTTTGTCTGTAGTTGGGAGCGTGTTTGTGTGTGTGTGTGTGTGTGTGTGTGTGTGTGTCGTCGAGGACCTCTGCATCGTATTTAGAGAGAAAACAATCATCCTCGGAGCAGGAAGCAGAGCTGCCTAATGAAAGTCTAGAGAGACCCCAGACCACAATGCAGCACAAATGGATGGGTCTGACTCTCTGCCCTACACAACCCCCAAACCCCTCTACTCCTCCTCCTCTCCTCCTCCCTTCCATCCTCTCTCGACTTCACGTCAGTCTCACATTTTCATTTGAACACAGACACAAACGACTTTTTCCTTTTCAATACAGTATGTCAAGGTAAACTGAGCTGTTTTTAAATCAAATCACGTCTTTGTAAGTACACTGCAAGTCTCTCACCCGAATGCTGACCATGAAAATGATGCATTTTAATTGTTTTTTTTTAATCTAGAAGAGACCAACAGCTTTCGATGCGTTGGCCTAATAATCAAATATTCAAGCTGTGTGGCCATGTGAGGCCTGCTCGGCGCTGTCTTGTTTGTTGTCTTTTGTCACAGGATTTTACCAGGTCGGAACTTGAGACGTGAATGTTTTTGCTTTCATGTCTCAAGTCAGGTTTCAAGTTCTCATTTTTTGTGAATTAAGTCTGACTCAAGTCTAAAGCTCTAGGGAAAGATACAAATGTGGGTAAAAACTTTAAGCATGTGCTTTTTTGCCTTCTAAAAACAAGACTCTCAATATAATTTCCATCAGCTTTAAATCATCAACATCTTCCTCGCTGACTCTCTTATGCTTCCATTATGTTTCTGTTCCTTTATTTAATATTGTGGTCATACAATTCAATAACTCAATTTAGTATTTACACAAGTTTGATTTTCGTCCATCTACTGTATGACAGCTTGCAGCTTCGATGTTAACTCTTCACCAGTCACCATAAGAAATTAAAACAGCACAACAGATGTCGAAAACTGTCCTTAAAGCAGTAATTCCATGATGTTTATCATTAGGAAACTCTCTCTCACACACACCTACATACACAGACGATCAAAATAACAATAATTATCCTTTTTTTTTTTTTTTTTTATCACCAGGGGTGTTTATATTCCACATCCACAGACACACACCCACACAATCAGTGCGATTGTACAATACAGAAGTTCCACTACACATTATCAGCTGTGATGTTTAAATTCCAGCTCCGCCCCATCCTGTTTTTGTATCTCCTGTCAATCAAAAAACACCCAATCAGTGACCCGGACA
Source organism: Thunnus albacares (assembly GCF_914725855.1). NCBI lineage: Eukaryota > Metazoa > Chordata > Actinopteri > Scombriformes > Scombridae > Thunnus > Thunnus albacares. The sequence goes on along the minus strand of NC_058128.1, from coordinate 12,827,789 downwards.
CCGTGAGGGGTCCTCGCACAAAGTTCCCATGTCGTCTGCCAGTCTGTGAAGAGGGCATCACTTTGCTACAGGGCATAAGGTTGTACAGCTGAAAAAATAATGATTGCAACTATTTGAAACCTCAACTGTTGTATTTTTTACATGTTGTGTTTTCTTTTTTTTGCAGAGATAACACCGACATCACATCAAATATTTAACTCATTTAAAGATTTAACATTTAAAAAATGACAACTTGCATTTATAAAGACTGATAGCCACACACTCCAGATTAGAGTTTTTCTTATTCGCAAAATGAAACGATCTCTATTACAGCGAGGATTTATTGATCCAATTGTGAAGTCCTCAGGGATGGTTCTTGACTCAACAGGCACCCGGCCTTGGAAACCTGTGTTGCATAATTTTTAAAATGCATGTAAGCCAAAAAGAAAGTAAGTATTCTCATCTTTATCCTTGTGAAACCTTCTATTTGGGGATCATACTGTAACAATGAGATTTTAAGTCTGTAATTGTGTGGTATTTTCCTTCATTACATTGACTTGTAGAGTTGTAAATATGTGGACTCAGTTCTCACTGAGGTTTCTCCAGTTTGAGTTGGCTCAGAAACACTCGCAATCACTCACTAGGAGCCGTTTTTGTTTTAGCAGATAGAGAGTCATGGGCTGACAATTCATACTGGATTCATAAGAGCAGCAATATAACGTCCGACTCAGCCAGTAACACTTAATACATTTTTTACAACATGAAACACACGCGAATGTGCGCACATATAGACTAAAACGGGCCACGGACACACACACACACACACACGCACTCTCTTGTACTTTCACGCATGCAAACACACAGTGTGTAAACTTTGTCTTGATAGCTTTTCCACATAATGGAACGTTCACACACACACACTCACAAATATGCACATACACACAGTCAACCAGTTCTTATACCTTCACACTTCGGGCCAGAGAGAGAGACTTCCTGTGTGTGTGTGTGTGTGTGTATGTGTGTGTGTGTGTGTATTACGATGCCAGTTCTCTTCAGTGGTCATTAGAGACATCATTGAGCCATAATGGTTATTATTATGACTATGGCACAGAAAACGGCTCTTTTAGTAAAACCTCACTATTGGAAACTGCGTTACTTTTGTAGTTCAGCTGAGGTTAAAGACAGACATGGAAACAAACACACAGGAACAGACGACCGAATAAACATCTTCAGCAAATCCGTCCTTTCAAGACTAACAGCTCACCACCGGGCTTGGTGCTGCGCTGGCGATTTAGTTTCGGTCACAGACACCACATGTAAGGACTGACTGAATTTAACATTAGTCTAGAGCAGAGCTTTTTCAAATTCGTGAGACGAGGGAGAGACGACGTGAGGCAAAGATACTTGCGTGAGGTGAAAAGGGCAGGTGCATGCTGGTGTTCTGAAAACATCTGGAAGTTAGTTACGGCAGCTTAACCTGCTGATTTGGTTTGTTTATCAACACAGTCAGCAGTTGGTTCTGCAGCAGTGGCTGCTCATGGAGACAAAATGAAGTGAGTTTTGATACTACTATAAAGGTGAGACCAGACAGAAAACAGAACGACTTGTGTCATTCGTGCCAATTTGACAGCCACACTTGCTACTGTGCTAATTCATTTCTACAATAACTTTAACTCTTGTTGATTTGTAATCACTCTCACTGAATTTGTTATATTTTATCCAACACGTTTCACAATCGCTTCCAGTAAAAGCTTCAAAAGGTCCTTTATTGGCTGTGTACTGAGTTTTCATACATAATGAAGGTAGAAGATTCACCTTTAAAGCTTTAGTTAAAAAGGAAAAACATCTGTTGTTGCAGTGGTTGCTGCTTTGCTATTGTGGGCCAACAAGGCTCTTTTCTCCACTTAAAGCTTTAGTGGCAAAATAAATGTAAATGTTTAATTGGGAATTCACATTGCAGAGAGTTAAGTATTACTAAACTCTTATTTTTTTCATGTTAATTGTCTTTATTGGATAGCAAAGAAGTTCAAAACATCGGGTTGGATGGAGGAGGATGACATGCGATAAGGGTCCAAGGTTGCATCTGGACTCAAATCATCACATGTAAGTGGTACAAACATGAAAAACAAATTCATGTCTGTAACAATATGTTGCATTGTTGTATCACTCAATACCAGACTGGAGATTCAGTAAACATGATGGATTAAAACAATTCAACGTGTGTTTGGTTCAAAAGCTGCTGGCTGATGCAGGCGCTGTGGTTCTTGTGCAGAGATGATAGCTTCTATTTTTGCCACGACGCTCGGCTTTTTGTTTTTTGTTTGTTTCGTCGTATTGTGTCGCATCGTGAAGCAAATCTTTTGTTCTGTTACATCTGCTGCTGAGTAACAACCCAAAACATGTCGAGAAAACTCCTGTGTTTTATTTTCAATTTCAAAAAATGATACTTTTATAGACATATACTCCTCTTTTTTTTTTTTGTTGCATTGGATGTGTATTGAATGTGTCAAGTTAAGTTACATCTCATCCTTAAAAAACATCTTTGGAGGTCTTCTTTTTTTTGGAATGGTGAAATTTACTTTTCAGTTTTCACAACTGTCAGTACTGTCAAACCTCCCAACAGTTGTACGATCAGTTTGGCAGCAGGGATTTCACTCAGCGGTGCCTGAACTCACTGTCGAACCTCCCTAAGATTTCTCGGTCTTAACAGTAATGCAATGAGTCTTCTGTAGTGGGAGGCAACCAGTCGATAAACCTTCTTTTAGCAGAAAGGAGAGTTACATCAAATGCTGTGTTAGTGAAAAAGTTTTGAGCTGGTGACACGTTACAGAAGCACGCTGTCAGGTACACGAGCCTCCAGTGGTCATTCAAGACGGCTGCGCATTTGTGAAAATGCGAGTGCGGGATATGCAGGTTTCCATGTGTGTTTGTGTGTCTGTCCGTGTGTGCTTTACATGCTATTTTAGTATGATCCTAATGGCTTTACAGAGTGCCAGGCATTTTAACAGAGCCAGGGAGAGGCTTGTAAAACACACACACACTCACCACAAGACAGAGAAGAGAGGCTGGCACACTGGAACATGGTGGTCTGGAGGGAGTCGGTGTGAGAGCGTGTGTGTGCATTAAGAGGGTCAGCCAGGGTGATGCTGACACATGATGAAGGAAAACGAGAAACACGGGCCTGAATGAAAGCCTGGCAGTGTGAGTCTGTGATTGTGTGTAGGCAGGGTCGGGGTCTAAAGCAGACACATGGCGCCAAGTGGCATTGCGTGGGTATGGGTGGGTTTGGACAGAGAGAAGGAGGGAGAGGCAGAGAGATTCAAATTGTGATGTTGTTACGGGAAACATTTCACCAAAAACAGAGTAAAAATAAATAGCTAAACTAGCTCTCGTATGTACACTGACATGGAGCGAGGTAATGGTAAAGGGGGACCTCTGAAAGACGGGAAGGTCAACTTAGGAGAAAGAAAAAACAAAGGAGAGAAGAAAGTGGAGAGAGTGATGGCAGAAATAGAAGAGAGAGTGACAAAAAGATAAAAGAATGAGAGGAGAGAAAGAGAGAGTTTTAACTGAAGGCCAAACCTCAGAATGAAAAAGTGTCCTTATTGCTCTGCACATATTGTAATAAACTGTGTTTTTTCCATCCAATTTTGACCAAACAGTTGAATTAGCATTCTTTTAAATAAAACTGTTTGGCTTTAATTTTAGAGAGAAACTTAAAAAAAAAAAGTATTTATGTAAATCCTCAAACAATTACTGAATCTTGTTTTTATCTCTGGAGCCTAATAAACTTGAAAAAAATTGGAAATATCCAGCGTTTTTTTTTTAATTAGTTTACCACTAGCTGTGTATACTTTTGTTTGCAAATTCAAAGTCATACAGATTTGTGAATTTGAATTTCCTACTTTCCATGCCTTCATTAGTTTCATTCACTTCCATGCAAGTTGCAGAACCTTACAACTTACTTGATAGGATAGATGGTCTGTCACGGTTAACGTATTGGCTTATGTAACGTAAGGTTATGTTGTGTTGCTTGTATTGCAGTGCAGGCTTCTCAGAATCAGTCTGCACCAAACAAGTGCTTTATATCATGCAGGAAAATGATGTTTATTGCGACGTACTACCTCATTCAAGTGTCTAAAAATGTATTTTAACACTGTAGCGTGCGGAAAACAGCACCAAACAATTTTTGCATACCTTAAAATGGTTAACAGTAATGTAAAGTGTATGTGATTTGTGGTAAATTGGTTAGTATGGTCTTTTAAGACCCCCACCCCCCTGTCCTCAGTTAGAAATTTGGCTTGGATGTGGCCGTGAGCTCAGTTTGGTTTAAATGTTTTTAATATTTTCAAATGTTTTTTAAATATAAGTTTGGTGGGATAGAAATAGTGCAGACTACTTGGCTATCTAAAAGCATTCAGTCTTGTTAGATAAGCTTTCACAGCAGCCCACATAATCAGGTTTAATTCAAAGTATGTTTTTCTTTTGAAAATGTGGATCTCTGGCCGCCGGACCGCAGAATACCATCTGCATTTTCTTTTTGGTGAAAACAGGCCGCTGATGAAAAATACCTATGGTAATTGTATGTCCGTGAAAGTCACCCGGATCATTTCTCTGTGCCTTTAATGTACGCAGTGATTAAATAACAACTTCATTCGGAATATTCAAAGTTTATTTAAAGTGACACCATACCACGCAGCGCCATATCTGAAGCACTCATGCTAAACAGAGACATTTCCCAGCATTAAGACATACAATAGGGCTTTCATGAGGACTGTAGGAAACTAGTCCTGCTGTACCTAACCACACACTCTGTCACATAGCTCCGCGAGTGTGTGTGTGTGTGTGCATGTCTAGAGTTACCATTTTTCAATGTATACCACATGTAGCAACCATGTATTGCCTGATATGTTTTCAATATGGAGAAAAAGACAGAGAGAGAGAGAGAGACAGGGGAAGCCAAGAAATTTTAAAATTTAATAATGTACTGTTTATATCAAATATATACAAAAACAACTGGTTACCATGACAATGGGGCGACAACTAAGTGAGCAGGTTAGCCAATCTTTCCTCAACTTTCTCTATAAGCCTCACCTTTTCTTTCTCTATCCTCGTTTTCTTTTCTCTCCTCCCTCTCTCAGATGACAACTTTTTCAACAGTAAAATAAATAACACTCTTCTCTCCCCTCCAGGCTCCGTATATGAACCAACTCTCCTCACGCTGCCAAATGTTTGAAGCCGAGTTTACTCGCCGTTAAATAAAACGTCTGAAACACTATTTGTTCCGCAGCCAGGTGCTTGTCGCCAGGTGACCCGCTGAAGTAAATCTTTTCAATAATGTCAAAAGCAGCGCCAAAAACCTGCCAGGCCAACCAGTGTGGGCCATACTCCTACACACACACACACACACACACACACACACACACACACACATACAGCAAAAGCAATCACACAAACTCTAACATGTCGCATACACATACAAACACACACACTCAGTGGCTAGTTTTAGGGATTGATAAATGAGGAGTGACAAAATGCCCTCATTTTTTCCACATTTTTCAAAATAGATCACATTCACGCTCTCTCTCACACACACAAGCGCGCACACACACATGCACGCACAGTAACTGAGGACTGACAAATGTCTTCACTTGCATGTTTTTTTCCTCCTCATCTTTCACACAAGTACAAACACAAATACAAACAAACGGTCTCACCTGTTCCTGCGTCATGCTGCGCAGCTGCGTCTGCCAGGAGGCGGAGTCAGAACGGTGATAGGCGGGGGGCGGGGCGAAGTCCTGCAATATTATAGGGTCTCGCTCCTGACACAGTGAAGTCAGGTGACTGATGTACAGCTTCAGTTTACTGCGATTCTGATTGAGATCCAGGAGAGGAGAGAGAATCTGAAGGAAGGAAGGAAGGAGAGTGGAAAATGAGAAGACAGGGATTTTATTAAATTTTATTACACAATATAACAACCAAAAAAAGCTCAATACTGCTCATGATAACTGTTGATTTTTGCAGGAAAACAAGTCACAAAAACAGATGTTGCATGCTGATCTAAACCACAAAGTTTCATCAGAGACCAAGAGAGAAAATGTGGCAGACTAAGAGAGACTTCAAGCTGATTGTTAATCATCATCATCATCTATCACTAGAAATGTGTCCACATACATACAAACATTTCATCATAGACCTTCTTCAGGTATAACGAGCACACAGAGAATAACTCAGGTGTATCTCAGTTGCTTCATCAGATATTCCAGTAATCAGTCTCAATGCTAAACATCTGTTTCTAAACTTTCATTGTACATGTGACTCATGTCTTTCTATCAAAACCAGGCGCGCGGTAGACACTTTAGCTGAAAGTATGAACTTCACGAAATGCCACAAAATATAACAGACATTGAAAATGAACATGTGGAATGAAGAAAGACATGAAGGTGAGAGTGATGGGAAATGAAGAGATGACAGAGGATATGATGTGGTAAAACCAGAAATCTGAATACTGTAAACAATTAAGTGATTAAAGAGTAAATTGGATAAAGAATTACATGAGTTGTTTAATCTGATTACTGTAAAACCCCACTGAAAGTGGTCAGTAATCAGATTTTTCCACTACCATATTTCTTCTATATTTATCTGAGGAATCTATTGACTGATGTGGAAGCTGCTGCTTTAGCATGCATTTCAAAATAAATATGGGAGACACATGGTTAAGCCTGTTTACAAAAGCCACTAAGTGGAATGAGAACATAGACCAGATCTATGCAGTTTGCTAAAATAGCTGAGGGCTAATGTGTTAGATTCAGAGACAAGTGTTTGAAATGATTTATGTAAAAATTATGTAAAATTGAAGTTTATCTGAAAAGCATTAGGAGGCTCGGCCCGCTTGCCCAGATAAATGTTTATTTGCCAGAGTTGTGTTTCCCCGAAACTCTACAATGGAGGCAACGAGTGCAAAGTTAGAACAACCTAAACTAGACATAAGTACAAGAATAAGACCCAGGATGAAACATACAGTGAAACTCCAGTATCAAAATCAGAAATAAACACTCTTCCATGTACTGTACATGCCATGATTTTTTTTTAAACTTTGGTAATGACTTGTATGTTCGAGGACTTGTCCTGTAGTGTGCAGTTAACAGCTTTGAGCCAAGAAAAATACAAACAAACAAACAAACAAACAAAAAACCCCAGTCTGATTCCCTGGTGTGACGGTTGTTAACAGCAGCATTGTTTCACGGTGGCCATGACTAATGTGTGTGTGTTTTTCAGTGTGAGGGTGAAATGAGCAAAACAGATATACACACATTCTGGGGGTATGAGACAGGACCCCCCAAGAGACACGCACACATACACACAGATAAGATATACAGTACACACACACTTCTCCTTAGGGAATTACAAGATTTAAGTGCAGAGGAAGCATGTTAAGAGGCCTGGTGTGTGTGTGTGTGTGTGTTGGTAAAGTGTATTTAATCCCAGCAGTGTCTGTCCACACCCTGCGCTCCGTGGCCATTGTCACTCAACACACACACACACACACGCATGCATGCACATACGCATGTGCACACACACACACACACACACACACACACACACACACACACACACACACACACACACAATCAAGAGCTTCAATGGCAGGATCCTTTCACTCAACGCAGTAACATCTTTATCTCTCTGTCTGTCTGTTTGTGCTTTACATCAACTCTATAACCAGCTTCTCCCTTCACCATTTAGATTCAGGTATTGCAAATATCCATCTGATGCCGTGTCAGGTTTCAACTTGCCTTTGATAGTCGATATATTTAATTCAGACAGAATGCAGAGTCCTTTGTCTCTCTCTTTGTGCAGCGTGGAGGTTGTGTGTCAGTATGAATTATGCCAATTTCATATAAAATATTTATAAAGCACTCTTTGATTTGTTGGCAGCTGTTTTTTTTTGTTTTTTTACATCTGCAATCATGTTAGCTAACTAGTGAAACTAAACAAGCAAGGTTAAACTGACTACAGAAGGTGACAATTTAAAGTCTCTTTTTTGCTTTGATTTAAGGCCATATAGCATATATGAAATAATAAAACATGATATATTGAAAGAAATATATAAACATATAAACATATAAAAGTATGGACTTCACCTCCACCATGTCAATTTTTTAGCTTGTCAGCTTGTCGTACATCGTAGCTTGTATGCTGTATTTATTGCACCAAACAAAGTGACTGATGTTGTCTTGTTGCTTGCATTTTATCTTTATAATGACTGATGTGATAACCTAAAACCAGGAATTGTACCCATCTCAGACACTCCAGCAATCTGACAGCCTTTCTTAGCTGTCAAAACCGTGAAAAAACAAGCTGCAGATAGGCTGCTTTTGGGACATTGACAATATTTGAATAAAACATATAAAACACCACGTATATATATTCAACATTCATTATTCAGTTGCTCCGTGTGTTTGAGAATCCTGATAAACAAATAAAGTGAGTACATGTGGGTGTTTTTCATCAGAAAAAAAAAGGAAACTATCTTCACATTCTTCTCTAGCAGAATTGCTGCAGCAATGAAACCTGACAGTAAATCAAAGTATCTGTCACTTCTCATTCTGAGTCCTTACCTTATTTACTATGAACACAAAACACACATACACACACACACACACACACACAAAAAAAACTACGGATTTTTGGTATTCTCTGTTGGTGAGTTCATAAGATGCTAAACCACCTTCACGGCTCACAGCTGCTCCTTTCTCCCTCTCTCTCTCTCACACACACACCATTATATATCGTATGTGTATGTGCATCAACCCCTACAGTACTTGCAGAAACACTTTATGACACAGAAAACCATGCATATACAGAAAACACGCACTCATGTAAGGTCATTATCAGAGTTGTAAGTAGCTCTAGTTACTGTATTTTCCAGTGAGGACGTGCCAGTAGGTTACAGTCCATTACGAAATACATTACTGAACATTTCCCTTTAGGGCAGAGAGGGAGGTAGACGGAAAAGGAAAGAGAAGCAAATAGAAAGTGATGGAGTTAAAGGCTGCAGGGACCCTACACATTACGCATTTTAAAACGCCTCCGTTGCTGTACGTTATGATGTATGCTGACAGTGACAACGCAACAAGACGCTCAACGAGCACATTATTTCTCCGAGACTGTTGTGTAATATGACAATATGTGAACACGTCTCTCTGAGATCTGGCTTTACTGCTCTAAAAACATACTCAACATGTGTGCAACAGCTGTTTTCTCACACTTTTTAATCTGGACTATTCTGTCAAAAAGCCTAAAAAAAAAAAATCACTGTCCACACTTTCCAGACCTGCAGTGGAGCTCTGCGGATCAAATACAAGACAAATGAGAAACAGACAGAAAGAATGGAAGGAATGATGGCGATATAAGGAAGACATTTAGGGAGAAATAACAACACCAGTGCTTTCTTTTCCTTTCCAAGAACTATTTAATGGCTTACAGAAAAAGAAATATTAAAAATAAGACTGAATTTACCCCAAAAATAATATTATAAAATCAGAAAAAAGCCCCTCCTAACCTCTGAAAGTCTATGCAGGACTTTAAGTGTTTGAATTTACTGATTTTATTAAGGAGTACAGTATGTATGTACATTTATGTTTTTATTGTATTACACTGCCTGCTACAGCAAACGTATGCTGTGTGTGTTTAATGACTCCGTGGTGCTTTTCAGTGCCTTACTGCACTATGAAACAATCCCAGAGGCGACATAATTTTACACAGCACTGTGTGTGTCAGGGTGTGTGTGTGTTTGTGCGTCTTTATTAGCCTCCTACGCCTGCCTACCAGACTCTTACTGTACTATGAAACAACTCCAAGGAGAGACATTTAGCTAGCCTCACTGACTGGCTGCATTTTAAAAAAAAACCTTCTATGGCCACATTATATGGAGGAATCAGGATTTTTCTTTCGCCACAGTTACCTCTGAGACATGTGCACACAAGCATACACATGCTGTATATTTGACCAGGAGCAGCTTCTACAGAGCGGGTTTAGTTTCAGTGCAGAAGACCTGACCAGGCTACTGTATCGTTAGAGGTAACTTTGCAAACGAAGCGTTCACAGCAGTCTGGAGCTCTGGCTTTTGACTTGCATGGAGCATATTTACTAGGGGTGGGTTAAAAATTGATTTACATAAGAATCTTGATTCTTATCTCCTACGATTCTGTAACGATTCACAAATGTCAAAAATCGATTTTCTAAATGTTGGTTAATAACAGGAGGTGGAGCTCAACTGCTACAGAGTTATCTTATAGTTCATCTTCAAAAATGCAGCGGTTGCAAACATTTTTTTATTTAATGACTCAATAATTACCTTTGCGAGACGAACGTGAACTTTCTACACCATCACCTAGAAACTATCATTAGTGGACAGAGCAGTGAACTCCAGCAGTAACAAACCAGACCGGCTGACCAACACACACTGCAGCATTAAACAACTTAAACCAACTCTGAGATGAAGAAAATAACTTGGTGCTCAGTCTGTTTCACCTCAAAAACCCTGCGCCCACTCAGTGTCTTGGACAGCGATGACTTTCCCTGGAGCTAACAGTGCAGCAGCGAGGCTGCTCTCCACTGCTGGAGACATGATGTTAATAACACAGCAGAGCACTCGTCCTCCCCCTCATTCTGTTACTGTCATACAGGCAGGAGACTGTAAGATGCTTTCAGATTAATGAATTCATTAATGAATGCAGTTAACTTTTTAAAATAAAAAGGCTGCTAATCATTTATCTTAATTGCCAGTTATGTTTCATATTGTATTTCAGTGAAATTAGGACACCAGTCAATGGTTTGGCACACAGTATACTGGAGCAGGAGACTGAAAATAGTGTCAAGAATTGATTCTGAATCGAATCGGACATCCAAGAATCGGAACTGAATCGCGAGATTCCCAAAGATTCACCCTAATACGTTCACCAGTCCACAACTTTTGGACCTTTAACCATATTTAACATAGACATCTGACATCATAACAGTATAAAATGCCCCCTTAAATGAACCACAATATTGATCTACTTATTAGAGATAAAAAAACATTTATACCTCTTCATTGTCTTTCTTCACTGATGCATCTAGTACCTCTGAAGACTATTAAAAATGCAAAAATACCATAAAAACGTCCTCAACAATGCTGTGTGTGTGTGTGTGAGCGGAGTACTACAGTTGTTTCTGAAACAGCACAGAATCCTCTTGTAGGAAAGAACACAATCACTCACTGTTCAGATGTAATGTGCTATGGCGAATTACCCACCTTACACACCAAGAAGAGAGTGCGTGTGCAACTACTCATGAAGACAGAAAAAAAAAAAAGAGATGGAGTGTCAGTTGCGTGTGTGTGTGTGTGCTGGTTGACCCGCCTCTCTCAGCAGGGAGGTGCTACCGCTAATTAATAACCAGGGTCAAACTTAGATCCTTTGGCGAACCTCTGGGCCTTTAGCATCCCAGTGGGAAATCCCAGTGGAGGAACTGAGCTGAGCTAAAAGCAGCATGTGCTACTCATATGTGCTGCTGCCTCCATTGACCTGACAGCAGATCAAACCAACGCACTCAACATTTAAAGCTGTTTCTACTTATTTTAATATATATATTTCAATGATGTTATAGGAACAAGTGGCATTATTAGATAATCAGTTAATTCCACTAATGTCAACATGTTTAACAGACAAATATAAGAGTAAAGTTTTGAGTTTTTTTCACACTTGTCTCAAGAAAAATTATATTCTTGATGTGATGTGTAATTGATTAAAGTGTTGGCAGGGTGTTTTTGCTTGACTTGATGGTTGTCACGCATGTGCTTTTGAGTCTTAAAAATACTGGGAACAAAAGAAAACAATACAGGAGCGGGGAAAAAAATGGTTTTATCATTCCTGACTTTACTTATTCCGTATGTACTGTACATGTTGGCAAACCTTTCTTAAATCATCCACTGCATCACACATGGAGGTTCAACTGAGAAATTATAAGGTCATGATAGAGATGAAAGATCACGATTGACTTATGAAGCTTCCAATAAGAAAGAGAACGTGATGCATTGGAAGACAGGAGCATCAGTAGTAAAGATACAGATGTTAGGGAAAAAAGATGATGGAAAAAAATGTGTTGGAATTTAAAGAGATGAAGGCAAAATATGAGGAAAAACAGGACGTCCAGAGAAATCATTAAAAGGAATTAATGAAGGTGGAAAGAAATAATGATAGATAGATAAAAATACACACACATAAACTAGAGCAGGAAAATGAGGACTGTGAAAGGAATGAAGTCCAAGGATGAGATGAGATGTTTCTGACAAAAGAAAAAAAAAGCAATATTAAGAGAGGATGAAAGATAAATCGCAGGGAAAAAGAAGAATTTCAAGACTGAATGATAATGAAAGAATGGAAGAAAACTGAACGAATGAAAAAAGAGGCTGCAGAAGAATCACAACACCAGAACCAGATCACGAGCTCACGGATGAGACAGATGTAAGAAAGACAGGAGACGAATGACACGATGAGCACAAACGTGATCGGATCCAGATAAAGAAGACGCTCACCCTTCTGTACAAAACGGCGAACTGAGGGAGAGAAAGAAGGCATGTGATTGGCTAGGCCCAAATGCCCTCCTCATCGTCCTATCGGTTAGTTCAGTCCAACGGCAGCGTGAGTTCAGAGAAAGCAGGAAGTTAATTGTAGACAGACATATCAAGTACAGAAATGTTGGAAAAGTTTTTTTAAATATTATCTGGTAATAATTTAAAGTCGCAAGTAAACGTTACATCCAAAGATGGATATTTGATTAGCTGGAAAGTCAGACTTTCACTTGAACCTAAGAGTTGTTAATGAATACAATAGTTAGGTGTAGAAATGTTATTTTAGAGCATGCTCTCATCCACCAAAGAGTCGTGATATCAGATTGAAGAGGTGTGAGGGCTGTAGAATTACATTTAGAGGTTTATCCCAGGTGAAGGCTCTCTGCTCTGGATAGAGGACTCACCTGGTCTGGGGAGGGCTTGTGATTGTTGGGTTGCTCCGAGTTGGGAGATGACACTTTCAGGTGGTCGTCCTCGTAGTTGTCCGCCATCAGCTTCATCCTGTTTTGAGTCTGCAGAGAAAAAAAAAAAGAATTGTAAACTCTCTTTGATTTTTCACAAGCCAACGACTGAATATGCAATTAAGCAACAGGAAAACAACATTTGCCTTTAAGACAACGACACAGGCAGCGTGTGTGTGTGTCAAAAGGGGAAAGCCCTTGCCTCACATTCCTTCAGGAAGAACAGAGGACAGTTTTGGATGACTGCCATGAGCATTGCCTTTACTAACACACATTCTGTACGTGTGTGTGTGTGTGCGTGTGCATTTGAGAGAGAGAGAGAGAGAGAGAGAGAGAGAGTGAGACAAAGAAAGTCAAGAATGGAAAGCAAGAAAGAAATGAACGTTTGTCTGGTTCTGCTTCTATGTTAAGATAACACATGTATGGTATTTTTCACATTTTGAACAGCGCGCACACACGCAAACACGCTCACGGCCCCTGACATGCCACCTGTTGTGTAGCTTGCTAACTGGTGCAGAAAAATAACAGGCTTGTTAACTTGCCACTTGAGGAGAGACAAATATCAGGCTACACACACACACACACACACACACACAGCGTCACACAGCGTCACACATGCAGAACTCTACTGTAAATCACTGCATGTAAACACAAAGCACATGCACTCACAAACTGCAGTGCACACACTTCCAGTCCAGGAGCACATTGTTGTACAAACATGCAATAACAGTATGTTGACTTTTGTCTTTTCCATTTCCTCCCCTGTCCTTTCCTCAATCACTCTCATCTCTCCCCTCCCTGCTCCTCTTTCTCCTCCTCCCCCCCCCCCCCTTTCTCCTCCTCCATTAGCTCCACATGTTATACTTCAAGCTTTACAGTAGGCCCGGAAAGAGTGAGGGAGTGAGAACGAGAGAGAGAACGAGGGAGGGAGGGAGTCAGTCTACATCTGTCAGTCTTGTACAATCTAAATCCCCTTAGCCTCTCACTGAGCCCTGCAAGGAACAGGGGCTTAAGCGGGCCAGACTGAGGTTTGTGTGTGTGTGTGTGTGTGTGCGTGTGCATGTGTGCGCGTGTGTTTGACAGAAACATAAAGAAATATGTGAATGCCAACTTTCATATGTTTGTTTGAAAGCTAAGTGAAGGACTGCCTTTTCCAGTGTGAGTCTGTGTATGAGCTAGAGATAGTGGCGCAAAATAAACGTATTTCACTCGGTGTGTGTGTTTGGGACTGTATAAACTTGTGTGTGTGTGTGTGTGTACATAAGTCAAGTTGCGGAGAGCCTCCCCTTGCGAGCATACATACACATTATTCATTTCCTTGTTTTCTAAAGACAGTTTTAAAATAAACACACACATATATTTAAAACAAACATGGAAAGTAAACAGTTCATCTTGAAACCACATTAGTGCATAACTGAGTCCCTACTGCACCTATGAACACACACACACACACACACACACACACACATACACACACACCCCGACAGCTGGAGAATGATGTTTATTTGTCTCTGTGTATCTCTTCTTCCTCTCCTCTCCATAACGTCCTTCAGCAAGTAAACCGCCACCGTTAATTCTATTTATTGACCATCTATCCCGCAATTTCACTTTTTCAACCGAGTTTATGTATACAAGCTTTTCTCATGTTCAACCAGAGATGACACAGCTGCATCACAATGCTATTTCACTGTGGCTCCAGAACAGTAAAAATTTTAAAATAACATCAACATAATACCACTAATGTCAATATGTGTCATTAATCCACCTTCATACTTGATTAAAGTAGACAGCCAGTGTAACAAACAACTCTGCTCTGCTTGGTGTCCAAATTAAGCGTTCGACTTGTGTTGCAGGGTCACAACTCCTTGACTAACTTCCCCAGCATTATTATCACAAACTACACAAAGCTGGTAGTGTTGAGGCACTGCAGAGGTAGTGGTAGAGTGAATAAAATCACCTTCAGACAATGCTTGGAGCACCATGTTTTACACTGTGAACACAGAATGTGACAGATAATGGTGATTCAAAGTCCATTATCAAGGTTTTGGAATTAATATTCTGCTGAGGATTTTATTTGCACTGATGCAACGCTCACCTTTGTTTCACTTTGACACGCAAATTTGCATGGTCAGAAAAATAGAAACCATATTGTCTTGATATGTCTCCTTGTTGAACATGTCACTGTGTCCCATTAACCTGCTTTGTATAATACTCAGTATTACTCACATAGAGTGTTCACGGTCTATGATGCCTCTCCTCTTATGTGGTTTAGTGTGTGAGATAATGTTGCAGGAGAAAGAGGACAAGTGTGACCGAGTCTTAAATCCTTTCACCTAACAAGTTCATCTCAGCTATCTTACACATCTTTGGAGTACTGTCAGACATTACTTCATGGTTGTTACACTTAACTTGCTGTCAGTAACAAAACACCAGCACCCAACGTGGGGCTCAAACCCACGACCCTGCGATTAAGAGTTTCATGCTCTGCTGACTGAGCTAGCCAGGCTACACACAAGACTACAAACATGGGAGTGATGGGTTTCTGGGTCTGACTCTTCCTCTAACCCAAATAAAAGCTTAATAGATGAAGAAGACAGTGGTATGTTACACCTAATAAGAAATAATATCATTTAGCTCATAGAGGAAAGAATCCTTTTTAATGAAACAGCCACAGATGTATTGGGATTTTCATGACAGACCTGAGTCAGCATTCTGTAGTCAGTGTCAATCATTCACAATACCAACAGCTGTAAGGGGAAGGTGATTTCACAAGGGGGGGGCCACAGTTCAAAACTCTTGCGCCCAACGTGGGGCTCGAACCCACGACCCTGAGATTAAGAGTCTCATGCTCTACCGACTGAGCTAGCCGGGCTTTTCGCAAGACAGAGAACATGATAGGTGTGGATTTCTGGGTCTGACTCTTTCTCTTACTCAGACAAAAAGTTAATACATGTAGAAGACTGTGGTAGATTACACCTAATAAGAAATAATACCACTTATCTCATAGAGCAAAAACTCCTTTGTTAATGAAACAGTGTGCGTCCTGTATGTGAACTTCTACAACAACCACAGATGTCCTGGGATTTTCATGACAGACTTGAGTCAGCATCCATCATTCACTATGCAATCAGCTATAACAAAGGTGATTTCATAAGTGGCTACAGTTCAAAACTCCTGCGCCCAACGTGGGGCTCGAACCCACGACCCTGAGATTAAGAGTCTCATGCTCTACCGACTGAGCTAGCCGGGCTTCATGACTCACGTAAGACTGACAACAGCCAGAAGGGAAGAGGGTCAGGTTTCTGGCTCTGACTTCCCACATGCCATGCAAAAGTTTAACAGATGAAGGAGACTATGTTAGTTTAAACCTCATAAGACAGAATAGCATTTAGACCATAAAGCCTTTTTCTACTGAAATACATGTGTATGCGTGTATGAATGAATAAATGTGTCCTGTGTGTGAACTTCTACAAGAATTACTACAGATGTCCTGTTTTCCTGACAGAGGACATGATGCATTAAGATACCTGAGTTAGGGTTCTGTAGTCTGTGTCCATCAATCACAACTGCAACCCTTTTAAGAGGGTGATTTCATAGTCAAAGCCAAAACACCAGCGCCCAACGTGGGGCTCGAACCCACGACCCTGAGATTAAGAGTCTCATGCTCTACCGACTGAGCTAGCCGGGCTGTACATAACAAAATAATGGGTTAAATTTTCATTCTCTTGTCTACTCACTTTCTGCTAAAGCTACAATGTTTTTTTTACTTTTCTGTGCTCTTTGCATTTTTAATTATGGTGTTCTTTCCTCATTTAATTTGGTACGATCACTAATGTTGTTGCTTAAAAAGTGAAACCAAACACATGAAGTAAATTACTTTTTGGAGGCAGAATTCAGGGTGGGTCTGTAAAACTCCCCATGATAGCATATATTGTAACACATTGATCTCAGCTGTTCTATGCGTCTTTGGACTGTTGTCAGACATGGTATCATGGTCAGTAACAGTTCAAAATTCCAGCGCCCAACATGGGGCTCGAACCCACGACCCTGAGATTAAGAGTCTCATGCTCTACCGACTGAGCTAGCCGGGCAGTGTACCTCTACAGAAAGCTTCTCCCTTGCAGAAAGGACATTGCAGCAAGTCACGATATATAAACATAATGGCAGTTGAGCCTAAACAGTAGTTACAGTATATGTTATGTGTGTGAACTTGACATGTGCTTTTTTTGCTGCTGGGTACCACAGCATATGCAGCACAACATCATCTACTGCTAGCTGTAAGCAGTAGAGGCATGCTGCTAAGAATAGGTGATTTCATAAGGAGCTAGAGTTCAGATCCCAAAACACATGCGCCCAACGTGGGGCTCGAACCCACGACCCTGAGATTAAGAGTCTCATGCTCTACCGACTGAGCTAGCCGGGCTACTTTAGGACAGAGAGAGGTACCGATTTCTTCCTGTGTCTCATCCCCTCCGTCTGTTTCCCTGCCACACTCATCTTTTTATCCTTTCCATATCTTGCTCTCTTTATCCTCTCTGTTTCTCTCTGTTCTGTGAGTCATTCTTTAAACACCCCACTCCTTTCTTTCCTACATGTTTTCCCTTCATCAGCGTGTTTGGCTTTGATTCGGAGTGATGGATGTATGAAGAAATGAATAATGAATGAACAGCTGAACAAATGAACCAGCTCCTCCTAAATTTGGAAAGAGAAAGATTTGGGGAAAGAAAGAAAGAACAACAAAGGAGGAGAGATATGTGGCAGAGTTAAGTTGAAGAGGATAAACTGTGTCGAGATGCCTGATGACTGATCTCTCTAACATAGCTTTTCTATGCCCAAATCTCTCTACCCTTCTGCAAACACACTGTGTCTGTCTTTGTCCCCTTCTCTCTTTCTCCTCATCTTAGAGATTTATGAATCTCAATAATCCCCAAAGTTCCCCCCTCCCTTCCTTTCTTTATTTCTCAGCTCTCTCATACACTACTTTCTATGATTAAGTCTCCCAATCCTGTAACAAAAAGTACCTAACACTCTCCTCCTTTGTCTCTCTTCCTCTCTCTTTCTTTAATGATCTTAGCTTTTTTTTTTTTTTTTAAACATTGATTCAAAGTCTCTTACTCCTCTATTCAGTCACAGTATTTTATTTTTCCCCTCTCTCTCGGTCTCTCCCTCTTGACTTTTGAGCTCCTTAACATGCCCTTGTATCCGTGACTAATTCTCTCTCCCGCTCTTTTCCTCCCTGCTCTCTGCAACATGTCCTCATTTCCATATCTTCCCCTCTACTCTCCTCTTCTCATTGTTCCCCATCTTGTTCACTGGTGTCTGTTGTCTTTTTAGTTCACTATGGTAAAATTTTTGATCATGGTTTTTCTCTTTGTTTTTTTCCCCCTATTGCTCTTTTTGCCCTTTACATTTTGTACTTATTTCAACAATCCTGATATCTGAAACACACATGCAACAAAGGTTTGGAGTCAGACTTGAACCCCTTGAACTTATTCTCTTATTCTGACCAAGCTAATGAGCTTACCAATGGCTGCTTCCATAAAACTCTTTATTGCAAGAAATTATGTAAAATCCTGTTAACGATTATCTCTCCAACTACAGTAGTTCATCTAGCTTCTACAAGAAAATATTTAGCACGGAGTCTGTTTCATGGAAGTGATTTGCGAGCACTGCTGGTACCCAGATTGCAAATGCTGACAGTGTTCTGTTCTTACAAATGATTTGCGATCCCTACAGTCCTCTCATATGCTTATGCAGGGGTTGCAAATGGCCTTAGGAGCAGTGTTGCAAAATATTTTCAGTGAGGAGCAGCCAAAGCCTGCTTGAATAGTTGCTAGATGTCACTAGATGACGTCATGTGATTATTTGTGACGTCATAACATAATTACATATATACAAGATTTGAAAAAATCCAAGTAAAGAAGATGATGAAAATGACATTACCTATTTTTTTCAAGCAGGCAAGCTATAACCTCAATTTGCATCTAAATCAACCTCTAATATTAAAAAAACTGTTTTATGCAGGCTGTTGTATAGACTGTAACTTGAATAAAGAGATGATCCAGACACCGGAATAAACTCAATATTGTTATTTAAGTCTATTTTGATAAGACTAAATGAAACTTAAATTGTCGAGTTAAATCATTTAGAATGAAAACAAAGGAGAAAGAGTTCCCAAGTCAAACAACGGTGATCAATATTGGTCGTTAGGTACGCACATTCACAGCTCTTTCACGTCTGTATCTGGCTGATGATTGGTCCGCTGAATGTGCTGCAGCTCCGTCCCCCCCATTGAACACAGTCAGAGAGACCCAGATCCACAATAGCGCACATTCACTGCGAAATGTTGGCAACTTCAAGGAGAGGAGGTAGGGTCTGCCAAAGAAGTCGCTAGATTTGTCGCTAGCTGCTTTTTGAAAAAAAAAAAAGTTGCTAAAGGGGTCTTACAAGTCGCCAAATCTAGTGAGAAAATCGCTAAGTTGGCAGCACTGGTAAGGTGATCCTTAGAATACGTCGAATGTGTCAGAATTAACACGAGGAGAAATGATCTCACGTTGCAAGTCACAGCTTGCATGTTGCAAAGTCGGTGAAACGTGCCGCAGAACTTCCTCTCCTCTCTCGTCTGCCCTCTTTCATATCTAATTCTGTTGAACCCAAAACCCCTAAAACCATGAGTTAGAAAGGGGAGAGAAGACAAAAAGGGGATGATGAAGGGAAAGCAAGAGAAGGAGAAGAGGAAGAGTACTGCAAGGAGAAAAGGAAGGAATTTAATAAATTAACACCTCCTTTTTTTTTTCCAGTCCTCTCTCTGTCCTATCCTAATTTTCCTCTCTGGCCTTTCTTTACATCTTCCCCTTTTTCTCTAATTGTCAGGAATGCTGACCTCAGCTCACTTGTTTCTGGGCCAACTCTCTCTTTTTCACTTAATCTAATCATCACACCATTATTTCACTCCTCCTCCCTTGCTGTTCCCTTCTTCTTCTCCCCTCCACCCCTCCCTCCATCAATCCTTCCTGCGGGTCTGCTGTAACCCGCTGACAACGGACAGAATGAGAAACAAATGAACATGGAGTGAAGTGAGGGGGAAAAAAACTGCTGAGTCATGGTTGGAAGAAAATTATTTCATTGTGATAAGGCTCCGGGGAATAATAGATTAGATTATTGTTTCGTCTTTCCCTCCAGTGGTGAAAGGAGATCTTTGTTGATATCCGTGCAATTATCAATAATGGTAAGTTGCTGAGTCATGGTTGGACAAGAACCATTTCATCATAATAAAAAAATTAGATTACCCCCCCCCCCCCATCTTTCTCTGTCAAGACGAGAAAGTTGTTGATAAGTAGAAAATTACAAATGACAATGAAATTGACTGAGGGGTAATTATTTCATTGTGATAAGTCTCTACGGATGAATAAATTAGATTAGAGCTACATTTTTCCACTTTTGTCAGTAAGAGGAGATGTTCACAATGAATATAAACAAATAATAGTGAACAGTTAAGTCTGTAAGGAGGAAGAGAGACAACTGAAAACTACATTATATTAATTTAAGAGTGAGGATGTACTGTACCAATACTTAAGAGGTGTTTAGACTTCCATGCACATGTAAATAAATACCAGTAAAAAATCTGGTTTTGAAGATGAAAGGGACTCCTTTATTATTTTTATTTCTGTCCTGAAAACTACAGTTACGTCTAGTTACGTCTGAATGAAAGCAATCACATATCCTTCCATCTGTCTATGAACAAACAAAACCCCCTTTTTTTTCTTATTCTGGGTTACGAGCAGCTTGTGCGTATCTTAGCAAGAACACACTTTTACATCCTGTTTCATAATTCACAAAGTCAAGCAATAATTTTCACAGGATTCTAATATTTCAGAGGTTTAAAGTGTCAGTGGAAAGTGTCCCCACCACAAACCCTGGCTATGTTTTATAGTAGAGATTTAACCATCAACTTTGAAGTTTTTGTCCTTTTTTGGGTTTGTGATTAAGTGCTAGTTTAACCACTGTGTCTTTTCTCATTTTTTATGCCTATGAAATGTCATTTAAGACTTTGACAAGACTTGGAAAATATCAAACCATCATTTTATAGACGTGTAGTATCCAAAGCCACTAATATAGGAAATAAAACTTGCCCGTATTGCAGCCAGGCCTCAGCCACACAGGTACAGAACAATGGCCAAGGCCACGGCCACACACGCTCCATACACAACCTGTAAATGTTAACCACATGTGTCTCTTGAGAAAGTGTGGCGCATCCTTCCCCTTCCTCCTCTGCTCCCTTCCACTTCTGTTTTTCTCTATCTGTCTCTCTCTCTCACATTCTGTTTTTGTCTCTGTCTCTGAGAAACTTATAAGCGAAGAGGAAGGAGACTGTGAGAAACATAGGAAGAGGAGCAGGTGAAGAGAGCTGAGATCGCCTTGATCTACAACCTCCTGCCTTCACTGCAGCTGGGGGTCAAAGGGCAAAATGCAGGAAACACTTTCAGGGACACACACATATTCCTTAACATACACAGATGTGTTTTGCGTGTTTACCCTCTCTACATACACAAAAATTATTCTTTTCTGTCTTCTTGTCCCTCCATCCAATTATCCGATTTTTTCTGACTAAAAGTACTTGTTTCACAGTTCCGTCAAGTGTAGAGCTAGAACAATTAGTGAACTAATTGATTAGTTGATGGCCAGAAAATTAATCGCAATGATTTTGATAACTGAATAATCGTTTTAGTCATTTTTTATGCAAAAATGTCAACATTTGCGGTGGCAGCTTCTAAATTGTGGGGGTTTGAGGCTTTTTCAGTGTTTCCCCTATATTCATTTTGCAGTGGCACACCGCCGCTGCAGAATTATGAGCGCCACTGCTAAAACTTCACACGATCGTTAATATCAATGGGCTACTTATGATTTTGAGTCATCGACTAGTGCATCAAATCCCAGAATCCTCCTTCTCCTCATTCTTCAAATGACATCTATGTGAAAGGTACTGTTATAAGAGTAGCGTAGCTCCTTTAAGGAATAGGGCAGTATGCAATGTGTGTGCGCAGCGAGTGTGTGGTTGAGCGATGGTGCCATAGTGAATGCGAGCAGAGCGGAGGAAAAGGTTAGCAGTAAGTTGTCAATCTGGCAGTAAATGTACAGTACAGGCTACAGTGTGTCAACTAATAAATGCTGCAGCTTCTCAAGACCAAGACATCTATTGAAGGGATTTAGCCCAGAAGTTAGCAACAATACATTAGCCTAACTTGACCAGGCTCACTTAAGGTGGACTGACCTTTAAGGTGGACCAGATATTCTCATTTTAGGGTCAGAGAATGGAGAAATGTCTGGCTGCTGAGTCCAAATCAGGATCCTGTACAGTAGGAATTTCCAGAGAGCTGAATGTTTAATCAATTTGGTTGGTTAATACACTTTGATTGGATCCTGCTCTTACAGCGGGGTACTGTAGCTGTACAGAATAGGTTACTGTGGTGTTTCTAACCCCAAATTCACACCAGACATGAGACATCAGAGGTGTGTAAGCGCTACTGAAGCTTCCATCTGTTCAATTCATACTGACTCTGACCTCCAATCGCCCGACTAGTGGCAGACGCCCAAAACGCTCCAGAAACACTTGTTGTACATTAGACACACGTAAAAAATTACACTGCTTTCTGTTAACATATGCTATATTTGGCTTTATAGCAAACAAGTTTACAGCTCATCAAGTTGTTGATCTAAATTGTAAATGAGTAAATTGTTTGTGCATCAAGGATTTACTTTACCTTGTCATTTCATTCTCCAATTTTGTTTCTGTCTGTCTGTCAGGGAGGTTATTAGTGTGTGTGTGTGTGTAACACTTTAAAGGAGTGAGCTAAAAATACTACACTAGCCTCAGCTCATACACTGCAAACACACACACACACACACACACACACACACACACACACACACAGACATAGACACACAGACATATACAGACGGGAATATTGAGGAAGTCTCGGCTGTGATCCATCTTTCAGGAACTGAAAATTATGACACCACAGAGAGAAAGACAGACAGCAAGAGAGAGAGACAGACCAAGAGGGGAGCAAAACTGCTCACACCCTTGAACATACACACATACGCACATACACACACACACACACACACACACACACACACAGCAGCAGACAGTAGAGTCTCTGTGTTGTCAGTAACCACCTTTGAGACCCTGAGGTGTCATAAAAGACTTCAAATAGGATGGCGAGAGAGATGTAGGGATGAAGGAGGAAGAGAGAGGAGAGTGATACACGTTATTATGACTTCATTTGACACAGCTACTCTCCCCCCGACCCTCCCCCGCTCCTCTCTTAAACACGCACACACACGATTTTTTCCCCTTCTCGTGCGTGCAACATTTTATCTTATTGAATCCTTTGAGCCATTCTCGATCCATTAAGTGGATTTTTGGCAATATTCAATAACTGCAAATCTCTCGCCACAAAAGAGTTGTTGCGTCTTATCTATTGAGGCACTTTTGAGAATGAAAACGCCATTGTATTTTCAAGAGTAGCAGTTTAATTTCACAGTCTGAATCAAGGGAAATTAAAGCGAATATGAACCTCTCTGATCTTGCCACGGCTTTTTGATATATTAGGTCTTATCATTGTGTCAGTGTGTTTGGTATTTGGTGTGTATGTGTGTCTGTTGGCCCCTTGTATGCTGAAATAAAGAGTTATGTAGCAAGGTGGGTTAGAGGCTAGACAGACGGCCTTATAAGCTAGGCTCACATGTGGCTTCGACTCTGGACCTTTTCATTATTTATTACTAATGGTGATCTTGAAAAACCATCTAAGAAACAGATATAGAAAGATGGAGAGAAGTACAGAAGGAAGAACGGTGAGGAAGAAACTCACCAAACTCCCAGTTGGCTCATCCGCTAAGGGGTTGGTTAATTCACTAGACCCACGAGAACCTTTACTGTGTGTGTGAGTGTGTGTGTGTCTCTGAGTGTGTGTGTTTGTGTATGTGAATAGACCTCTGTGTGGAACCACAGAGGCATTTGGTCATGTTTATATCCTTGTTTTTGGCCTGGGTGAGTGTGTACATATCGGTGTGCGTTTGTGTGCAAAACTCTATAAACATGTATCCATACCAACGGAGTGACGTGTAAGGTGTGTGTGTGTGTGTTAGTGTTCGTGTATCTGCGGATAGAAAATTTAAATAAATACAAATTCATATACAAGTGTTGTCACCAGAGATTTGGAGTGGATTTGAACTCCGTGTGTGTTTGTGCGGTGAGTGTAGGAGGGGAAGGTTAATCCTAAATTTACCCTTAGTGGTCGGAGGACTGTGGACGCACATCTGGTTTCTCTTTGCCTCTCTTGTTGTCTTTGCTCCCCTCGTCATCGCCATCCTCACCTGTGCTCTCCCTCTTTTTTTTATCACTCCTTTATCCACTTTTTCTTCTCTTACCTCCATTATTAACTAGTGCGCACGTACCTCACCTCACCCTCCCGCTCCATCTCTGTACTCTTCTTCTCTCATTCAAATAACTGAACAAAAAGCTTTCCTGGTGTCCACTTGGATGCCAAAGTTTGTTGTGTGTGTGTGTGTGTGTGTGTGTGTGTGATTTGTTGTGCATAATCCTACCTGCTGTTTGAGCTGTTGAACCAGACTATCCTTCTCCCTCTTCAGAGCTGCCACTTCTTCCTGGGTTTTCTTCTTCTTGGACGAGGAGAGCTCCAGCAGGGCGATGTTGGCATCTTTCTCGCTTATAGCTGCCAGCAGCGCCTCTTGTCTGCGTAGTCAGAAAAAGTCAACTTTGTTAGCAAGACTTTTAGAAACTAACAACTTAATTACTTTGATTTAATTAAAGCTACATGTGGTGATGTTGCACAATGATGACGTTAACTGCAGTGAGAGGTAACTGCTTGAATTTGACAGTTTTTAAAACAAAGAAACGTGCTGTAACAGACACTGGTGAATGCTGGTTCAGCTTTTTCTTTCTCACACTGATACTATAGAGACAGTTTGTATTTTGCTTTTCGTTTCAGTTAATCACTTTTGAAAGTTTTGGTTTAATTTGCCCAGTTCTGAGATATCTGTCTCTATAGTTTGTTTATGGACTCAGGCATCCTGTTTATGGAAAGAAACGTCACTGTTTAATTTTTAGATGTCATTTCATAATGCTGTCAGCACCACAATCTAAGTTCCATTCATCTCCCTGTCATTGGGGTGGAGGAAGAAAAACTCAAGAGAGCGATATCTAAAAATCTGGACAAATAAAACCAAAACTATCTGCACGGCCAAATAGCAATTTGGGTTAACCGACCTAAACTTTTTAGTTTTTTGGTGAACCAATGGCATGTCAACAAGTGGGGAAAACTCCTAAATCACAAAATGGAACAACATTTTGTGATTTAGGAGGATAAAATTGGTGTATTTTACACAAAGATAGGTCATTCCTGGTGGTTGAGTATGACGCATACGATGTCATCAAGATGTTCCTGCTTTGATCAGGGCGGGGTTGATTACTGCATATCCTCATCCTTTCACTCTCTTCCTAGTTTCTTATCTTTCAACACTGTCTTCTGTCCATAAAAGCAAAAATTGCATATGAGTATCGTTTAAAAAAATGACACAAAGATTGCAGACCTTATTTCATCCTATCTGCAGGAAGACTTACACTAATCTCTTTCTAATAATAATAAACTTGACTGATAGGGAGACTTGATTTCAGTAACATAGCAGGGAGCTGGCAGCAAGTCAGTGCATCATTCATGGACACTTCAGCAAAGTGCGCATTGCCAAAGCGGTGGCCTGCGTACAACTTACTGCTGAAGAGAAGATTCATGAGGCTACCTGGCTTCCAACAAAGCACATATTTAGTGTTTGAGCCCAAAGCTACTCAAATAAGCAATCGCATTGTGTTTAAACTTTATTTAACTACACACGTATACATGCCTCTGACTGTGCGTCCGCACTACTCTCTAGTCTCTGTCTTATTCCTCCAGATCTCTCGTTTCTTTCTCTATCTCGGTCCCTTGCCTGGATGGTCGGGCTGACAAATAGCATTCCATGTGGTCGGGAAGCAACAAGCCGCATCCCATCCATCCCATCAGCCTTGGGTCTGGCTGAGCCGCCTCCGAGGACACCCAAGGCTCAGAATTCTCGGAATTCTGCCCGTGTCCAAAGAAAATCTAAATCATACCGTTTTTTTCCCACAATCTCACAGGGCTCAAAAATTGGCCACACGCAATCATACATACACACAGAGATACTGAATTGCATATGAGCAAACAAATATCTTTCCTCTTTGTCTCTCTGACTCTCCCCTCTATATATGTTGCTTTTTTTGCATTCAGCTGTTACTAATAAGTGACTCTCAACAATGGAAATGAATAAAGCTTCTTGATTAAAGTGTTAAATTCACTCTGTCCTCTACTTATCTCTGTGTCACCCCAACGTATCAATTCTACTGATATGCATGTATGAAGATATACACATACAAACATACAATTATCCAGATACACCCAACAACGCAGACTGACCCAATGACGCAGAGAGACATTACCATTTTTTGTTCATTTTCTTTCTTAACAAACAATTACGCTCTTTTTCTCCCTTTCTTTATCTCTACTCTCGCACACACAGAGATACAGTGGTGCAGTGAGGAATGCAGTGATGAGAGTGTCTAAATGAAGACAGATTACATGTTTGGACTGTGTGAAGACCCACAGATTATTTGGTCAACCTCACTGACCACACTGTCAGTGTACAAGCGTCCCATCATGCATTTCCACTGCAGCAATCCTGACAGGGTCAGGAGTCGGAGGGGTTGGTAGATCGATTCCCTGAGCAAGTTTGGCCACTGTCATTTTACTAATCATCACTGTCAGTGGTGATTAGCAAAAGCCTTTCTGACACTTAAATGATATCTTTATACCATACAATATGAGATAATACTTTTATATTTCTCAAATTTATCTGGAGAGAAATGACAAAATCTAAAAGAGAGAAATTTGTTTTAATAACACCAAAGATGAGACCAAGATGCACACTTTCTATTTCTTTGACTGTGTGGAAATCAGATATTTTCACATCACTAATGATGATCAAAGACACAAAAACACAAGTCTTGCAGGTAAGACATGAGTACTTTTTAAAGAGTACAGTATGTGAAAAGTGCCCTGAGATAACTTTTGTTATGATTTGGCGCTATACAAATAAATTGAAACAATTATGGGAGTTTATTGTGGGACAGCAGTGATAATTTTGTTTACTAAAAAAAAGCAGGAACCACAAGCACATGACAAAATAAAACACAGATGTCTTCCCCAAAAGTTGAATATTAGGACTAAACTGGTGACTCAAAGTCAAATACCGATCTGGATACAGCCTTACTCGTAACTTGGGCTGGGTAATGTTTGAAATGTTTTGATACCAGTGCCAATATGATAGCTGAGTTTCAGTGATAATACCAATATGGGGATATCTCACTGAGAAAAAATGTTTAAAAATTCTCGAAAGCTAGTTTGTCAACTAATCATAAGCCAAACTTTACTTTGTTTTAACACAGAGCGTCCACTCGAACTTGAAAAACTGTCTCAATATAAATACCGTCTAAAATTAACAAAATTATAATCTGAATCAGGAAATATCTAATCAAAGTCAAGAAAAAATGAAGAAGAATAAGAATCCGACCAAAGCCAAGTTTCAGTTCTCAACAGTTTTTGATAATCTGCAACATGTTTAAATCAAAAACAGTATTGAGGTTCAATACTTGGCCCTATTTGTAACCAAATGTTGTGCCCCTAACATGTTATTCAGGGGCTAAAAACAAGTTTTTAAGGCTTTAAACTCTACTATTGTACAGGAAGTGTGTAAAAGTGATATAAGCCTGTTTCCTACAAGTCCCTTGACATTCAAATCCAGGATTCCCTTCCACTTAATCAATATGTTGACCAGTTAAACCCACGTGAACACTTGGACTTGTTCATTTAAAAAGGAGCATTTCCTTTCCTCCAGATTGTCAGACACTGGAACACTATCACAGCCTTTCCCTGTCTTTTTTTTTGTAAAAACACTTTAACACACACACACACAGAGAGAGACACACACACACAGACAGTATGGCTAATGGAATATTAGTCTTGTTAAAGCTAACAGTGCGTCTAGTTTTATACCATATCTGAGAGTTACCTGCCAGCACATGGCGCTTATAAACCCTGGTGATAAAATGATATTTATTCCAGATGCACTTGTCTCATTCTGGGCCTCTCTATGGCTCTCCCTTCATCTCTGTCTGACACACACACGCAAAAACACATTTATACACACACATAAAACACTCTCCACTTGGCCCTCTCAGCTTGCAGAGCTAAAACACACAAGTGCTGGTTGTGGCTACTGCTGTTGCTATGTGATCATTAAAAAGTGTTTCAAGTGCAGTGCTCTTTTGCTAAATCTTTAGATAATTCTACTGTCAAAGGGCACTTAAAAACATAGTACTCTCTCAGCACTGCTGGCAATGTGTCCTTACCACTGAAAATAACAAAGACAGCCAAGCCAGCACTGTGAGGAAGAAGGGTTCCCAGTAGACACGCAGCCTCAGATCTCTAACTTTCCTTTCAAGTGTTCCCTTTCTGTACCAATATGGAGGGCACAGAAGGATAAGGGAAGGTCTACTACCAGTAAGCACAGAGTAGAATCTGTCATATTGTTGTATTTCCTTATTTTGGCAACATCTTTTGAATTAAATGACGGGATGTTTTTGTGCAGCACGTCTCAGAGATTGTGGTGTGATATCTTTCTCTAGTTTGTTTAGGTGGCTCTTTGTTCTTTTACTGTTCAGCCACGGCATCGGTTAGTTCGTGTTCAGACAGACAACAGAACTCCATTAAAACGTGCAGCCTCCTCATTTATTTCATTGAGACCAGCAGGGGTCCCTACACAGGGCTCCAGCAAAAAAATCTGTCTTCTTTTAACTTTTATCGCAAGCAATACGTCACCCGACCAATCGAATAATCCCACAGTCTTTATTCATTGCTTTAATGTGGACGAGGCAAGTCTACTGTTAATTCACTCAACAGTGGGCCGCGTCACAGGAGACCGCTGTTTGTTTCCCGTAAAACTGTAACTACGTTCATCCCCTAACCTTAACCTTTGTAGCCATGTAGCCACTACATATTTCTCTACCCTTAACAAAGTGATAATTTTAACCCAAACCATGATCTTTTCCTAAACCTAACCAAGTGCTTTTTGTGCCTAAACTTAACCAGACGCTAACCACAGCGTCGCCACGTCATAAAACATCATTTTTTAACAATGATTTGTCACAGTTTTGGGAAGCACTGACAAACGATGTCCTGCCAGTTACTGCCGACAGCGGCGTCAGATTAGAAAATGCTCTTGTCTCGTTCTTGTCCATCGTCATTTGTTGCAACTATGGTATAATGGTTCAGGTTAGGTAAAGTTCATGGTTACGGCAAATAATCTGTAGTAAGTCATGGTTGTAGTTGGGGAACTAGAACACTTGGTTAGAGATGGAGAAAAATTATGTTGTGTCTTGAAAAAATCTGGAAAGCTAGCAAAGTTAGCAAGAAAGGTGGATGTGCTACACGCCTATCCACCACCCCAACCTCCTTTACTTTCCACCTCAGTAATAACTTCCTGCATTGGCACTGAACATTGGCATTGGATGTAAATCGTAAGGTGTGGAATCGTCCAATAATTCACAGGGATACCTGGCAGTTTTTTCCACACTGTATTGCTGCTGCTGAAAATGTAAAAATCACTTTCTGCCCACCAGTAAATCCTGACTTTCCTGCATGTTTAGAAAAACACTGTAAAAGCACAAAGAAAACTGGCAACAGGTAGTGAATGTGAGCAGTAAAACTGTCATATTTTTTATGAACATTTCACAGTTTATTCAAAATTTAACAAGTTTCCATTTACGCTTATATTCTTTTCCCACTTCCTTCTGACTTTCAGGTATTAATTTCAGTAACGAAAACTATGACTAAATATGTTCGTCAACAACCTTTTTTTCCATGAGGAGACGATGACAAGAGGGCACCGACCTCATTAAACACTAACTGTGACTATATAAACATATAATATTGTTCACGAAAAAAGATGAGACTAATATGTAGTTTAATAAATAAAAACTTTACCAAAATCTATTTTCATTTACATTGACAAAAAAGAGGAGACAAAATATTATAGATGGTTTTTCTTTCTAAATTACAATCCAAATATCCTGTTCATTGGATGTGCAACAGATGCACAATGAAGAATACATCAACTATTTTACAGAAAAGCACATTAATGTTAATAAGTGAGTGTTAGTGTAGGTTATACTCTGGTGTGTGTGTTGGTGTTGTAAGTGTCGGTTATATGTGAGTGGATGCCAAAGTGAAACTGTAGTGGGGTGGCCCGCCACAGTAAAAGAGCATACTAAGCAGGATTTTCCTAAAAAACAATGTATAGACTCATAAGAAAGTAATCCCTCTCAATCATCACTTATGACCCACTAGAAGTGTGTGGCGTTGTATTTATCTGCAGAGACTCTGCCCTCTGCCTGTATTTTCTTATTATTCTGCAGTGGGTGTGTTGCCCCCAGCCAATAACAACGCGCAGGGTGTGAGGTCGGGACTCGTAGCGTAGTGACCAGGTTACATCGCTGTGTCTGTCTCTCTCCTCTGCTCTGCTCTCCTCTCTGTCTCTCTCCTCTGCTCTGCTCTCCTCTCTGTCTCTGTGTCATGGATGTATAAAGAGCTGCAGGTCTGTGTGTCTGCTTGACCGAGGGCTTGGTTGAGCTACACACGCACAGAGCAGAGAGGCCACAGCAGACAGGATGACGCTCTGCATTTGCAAAAAATCCGGCAATGCAGCATCTTCCCACAGGGTTCTGTGGAGGTGTGGGCGTGTTTATTTGTGCCGGGAAACAATCAGAAAATAACATTTTATTTATCTGATTCACAGCTCTGTTCTTGCCAGTGCCGCTCGCGCTCTTCATTCACTCTCTAGCTCGCTTGACCACCCCTGCTCTCTCTCTCCCTCTCTCGCTCGCTCGGAAGGAGCCACAAACACCAACCAACAAATCCTCCATAGCATACCTTTAATACATTAATGGGAAACCCTGAATAACAACAATGTTCAATATAATCTGATGGCTAACAAAGACTAAAATGTCAATAGTTTTCATTTGAATAAAACTTTATTAAAAATAGTTACAATTTTCTTTGACTAAGATAAGACTAAAAAGCAGACTTTTAGACATTTTAGACATTTGACAAAGGACTAAGACTAAGACTAAATAAAAAAATAGCTGACAAACACTACTTTCAGGCTCTCTCTCACCTATTCTCTATCAGTATCTCTCGCCCACCCTGCCTTCTCATCTCTTTCTCCTCACAGACACCCCACGTCGTCCTTTGTCACTCGCTCTATCTCTACACCTCCTCACGCTCTCCTGTCTATAAAGAAGACGGGAGGAATTCTTTCCGTTGTTTGGCGGTCGTGTGCCATGATGTCATCGCTGGGGTGACAAGGCAGACAGTAAGCAGATACACACAAACGCGCCAGGCACCTGACCCCAACCCCAGCACACACACACACAAAACACACACACACACAAAGGGGCTCTCTCCTTCCTAAAACCACTTAAGGCCCCTCGCTTTATCAGAAACACTAATGCCTGGTCTTAGATCACTCGCATATTTCTACACACACACACACCAGAGCAGCTTCCAGTGTGTGCTGCGTTATCTCCGTCGTACTGTCACCCTCCACGGCAATCTACAGTGTGTTTAAAGGAGTGTGTGTAAGAGTGTATGCTGAAGTGACAGCTCACTGTCTGTGTTCATGACAGCATGTGTTTCTGTACATGTGTGAGCTTATAAAGTTGTACCTGCATGTATTTCAACGTGTGTGTGTGTGTGTGTTAAATGCTTTTTTCTGTGCATTTGTGTGTGTGAGAATGTGTGTGTCCTTTTGTGTGTGTGTGTGGGTAAGGTAGATTCAGTCCAGTGTGACACTGGCCAGTCTCTGTCTAAGACAAACACAGAGCTATTTTAGAAATAATCCCCTCTCTCTGTTTCCCAATGAACAAAGCTTGCTCGCCATTGTTTTCTGTGACACTGTCTGCTCTGGTTACACTGGAGGCCGGTTGTAGGACGCCAGAGTTTACTCTTTAACCCCTGTAGGACGTGGTGCGTGTCAAGCTCGACCTCATTTCTGTGAAGGGAGGTTTCCCTCTACATGCTGAGACATCTGCAAGTTACAGAGAACCATAACGACTGGTTAAGACTTTATAATGCTACCTAGACTCTGACGAAGCTTTTACTCAACGCTCTCTGGCCAAGATTTGGAAACTGGATGAGTTTTGAGGCCAATAAAATCAGCAGATTCACTTGAGTGGTGAAAGTGGATGAAGTGGAATTAAGAAAAATGTGATAATTATATTTACTGTAATCATGAGTGTGATCTGCCTTAGTTTGCTTTAACCAATAAAATAGACTGAATGAGTTTTAGAAAACTAACATTTATTTTAAACAATCGAAAAAGAAAAAGAAGTGAAAGAAAAAGACCAACAAGGTGAAAGTGAATTAAATTAGTAGATAGCACTTGCTGAAATATAGCATAACAGCATCAATAAATTAAAAGAGAGGCAATTATCCAGTCAAGATACATTTTCTGTTTTGATTCAAAATCAAGTTTACTTTGATTTCTGTTTTGGTGCGGTTGATCAGTTTGTTAGGGCACAAAAAAATCATCTTTCAGCAGAACAACGGCTCTAGGAGCAAATAAGCTAAATCCTGAAATACAGGAAAGAAACAGAAGAAGTAGACGTGTCCCCTAAATGCAAGAAATTACATCTGCTGTTGGTGAACCTGAGAAGACAAAAAAAAAATCTCCAATCACATCACTTTAACACCAGACACAGTCCTCGAATCTGAGACTGACAAATACTGTAAATCATCCGTCTGGAGCTCAAAGTCCCGCAGGTTGATCGCTTAAATGTAACCTTGGACAGAAAACTTTATAAGTATGAGGTGGCGATTGCTCACCCCTGAAGAGGCGTTCAAGAGGCAGAAAAAACCTCAAGATGGATGTGGCTTAAAAGAGGACAGCTGTGAGGAATTGGAGATGTGGCCACCTGGATGCAAGCTGAGGTCAGATCAGCCTCAGCTGGATAGCCTGGGGGGAGGAAAATGACAGCGAAAAAGGACCCAAAACACCTGATGATAAATCTGATGAGTTTGTAAGAGCACAACTGAGGATGTGTCCAGAAGCACCGGGAGATGAGTGACTAAGCTTGAGGTAAATGCACTACAGCTAAATCACAATTTATTTTACTATGTAAGAAACACAAAACTTTGAAGTATCAAATTCCAGCAGGGAGGCAGATATTTTCTACAACCCCACATTTGAAATTCACATCGGCGTTGCACGGACATAACAGGTATACAGTAAACTCGTATTCTTTAATCTTGTTAAAGATTTACTGAACAGTACTGTTTTGTATATCAGAAAGAAGAAAGAGGAGAGAAATAATCACCTTCATTCAAACTGCAATGGAAGAAAAAGTGTGGTTTTAAAGAGAAAAGAGAGTGGAGGAGAGATGAGGAGAATGAGATACAGGAGGGCACAGCTGGCTCTTAGTGGTAGCTAATGCTGCCTGGAGGCGCACGCACACACACACACACACACACACACACACACACACACACACACACACACACACACACACACACACACACACACACACACACACACACAGAAGTAGCATGGAGACATGGATTGAAGAAATCTGTGAAAGAGGGAGGAAAAGGAGGAACTGAAAACCTCTTTTGCTACTCACTTTATATCTTTTATTTTCACTCTTTGTCCCTGAACCCTCTCGTTCTGATTCTTTCTGACAGTTTTTCCTTGATAATCAGGTGGCTTACAGTCGAGAGACCACACACACAGGCGCGCGCACACACACACACACATACACTCACACACGTCACACACACACACATCTATGATTGGTTCTGGTGTTCATGACTGTGCATAATCTACTTCTGCATGAGGATTAAAATTAAATCAATTTATAAATCCTCCATCTGTCTATCTCTGTCTTTGTTTTTGACTCTCTCTCTCACACTCACACACACACACACACACACACACACACACACAAGTTTCTCTGTCTCCATTGTAGAGCTGCCCTGCAGAGTAGTATTTCTCTCCCAGCTGACAGCTTCTGTCCTGGGGCAGACAACCAGTGAGCACTGGGCCCCTTATTCTCATCTGCGACTATGCCTCACAGCTTAAAATACTGAGGAGCAAGACGGAAAAAAGTAAAGAAACAGAGTGAGAAGAATAAAGCTGGAGGCCTCTCTTTGTATAACACACATCTATACATTGGAATATATACAACATATATCTATCTGACATGGAGTTGATAATACCTTTAAAGTAAGGCTTTACTCCACTTTTGTTCACACACAAGCACACATACACACACTGGTTTTATAGCCCTGGAGGAGAAAACGCAGAGCATCGAATACACACATCAGAGCAGGTTTTATGAAACATTTGTTCGTGCTGGACTGCCATGTGTGCAGCATCAAAGCGGAGACAGTCAATAAAGCTTTGGTTTATAGAAAAACCATTTACTGTTGCTCTCTCTCTCTCTCTGCTGCTGCTAAAGCGCCAACGCTAAGTTTCACTTCACTAGATTATAACAGCAGTTATTAGCAAAAATGATCGACACCTACCGCGGTTGTTACGTCCATTCAGAACTTTGAAATTGCTCTCGAGGGCCACATTAAACCGAAAACATCAAAGGGATACTGGTGCGTTCAAAATGTGGCATAATGATAAATGGTTATCTGGAATTATAGTTAAGAATGCCCTTTCAGCTTTTATTTACCACCACAAAAACAAAATGTGTTTACTGTTCTGGGGAGTTTACTTGTATGTTAAGACGGTAATAAACAGACAAAACTACAAAATAGCTGATTAGCAGGTCCTGATTTGGTAGAAACGTTGTTGTATCTTTGACTGACGCTGCTCAGATTAAAGTAGCCTGTTGTATAATAACACACTGAGAACAGTGGGGTTGCTGGCAAGATCTTTTTGAAAGTGTGTGTGTATCCTAAACTATAGTGGAAGTGGGTCAGAGACACTGGACATGAATGATTTAGTACGGAGAGAGACGAAGGAGCGAGAGACCATCAGACAGAATTGGGAAAAGTGGGAGAAAGGGAGAGTTAGGGAAATAAAGCTGGTGCATAGGATAAGAGAGTGTGTGTGTGTGTGTTTGAGAGAGAGAGAGAGAGAGAAAAGCTCCCCTCAAGGAGCTGTTGTACATCAGAGAGGCTTAAAGAAAGACAGCGAGAAGGCTTACACACAATCACACACACACACACACATACACACACATAGTGCAGAAAGAAACAGCATTGACAGGGAAGGGAATAAAATAACTGGAGGATTTGGAGGGAAAACAAATCAAAGAGACGTGAAGGGATGGAGAGAGGAAGGGAAGGAGTAGCAGGAAAGGGAGGTAGAGAGACAAAAGCAGTGAGAGAGGAAGAGAGAGAGAGAGAGAGGGAGGCAGAGAGGAGGGCAGGTGGGACTACCGCATGACAGAATGAGGATCTGTTCTTGACATATTTCCCCTTTTTCTCGCTCCATTTTTTCTCTTAAAAAACACTCTCTCTCCCTCTTTCTCACACACACACATTTAAAAACACACACTGTGACTAATAAGAAAGGTGTAAAAATGCATTATCCATGGTCTGCGGGAGTTCGTTCTTTCCGTGGGACCACACACACAAACACACACACACACATACAGAAGTGTGACTAAAGATGCAGCTTTGTCTTCACTGTCGCTCTGTACAGTAAATCCATTTCTATGCTGAGAAAGCCCGAGACATCTGCTTACAATCTGGCAGCACAAACTGACTCCTGTAACATTTACCACACTAACGGACACCTGTGACTCCTAAATATTTATTAAATATTATTTAAAAAAAAGAAAAGCTTTATTTGACAACGTGAGAGTGACAAACGATATCAAATCAAATGTCTTTAAAATGCTTTACAACTTTACACCCTCTTCAAGCACAGTCGAGTAAATCTCAGTTTCAGCTAAAATGGACGTGTGTATTATGTGAGTGTATGTCAGTATCTGTTAAAAAATTACTCATCGTAGTAGCGATTTTGCTGTTTTTTGGCCATTTATGACAAATATGCTAATCATTTTAAATGTTTTCATTGATCTTTCAGGCAGCCATCAGCTTCCATTCAATTAGCAGATTCTGGAGACTGAAATATGTCAATAAGAGTGAACAAGAACGAATAAACGTCCATATATATTTTGTCAAATTACATTAAAATTACGAGGTAATGCAGACTTTTCAAATCAATCTGCACTCTTGACTGCATTACGAAGGATGATGTAATCCTATAACAAAAACAAATGCAGCCACAAATCAACCCACAGGTTTCAAGAATCTGCTAATTATTTGTCATATTGTGCAGAAATAAGTCCAAATAAATGGCTGTGTGTAAGTTAGGAACTCAAAAAGGTCAAAAGTACGGTAAAAGAATGGATGATTTGTAGTTGTTAAAACTGAGCCATATTCACATTTCCACTTCTGCAAGTTCTTACATTTACAAAAGACTTAAAAGTGGAAAAGATTTTCAGTATCTTTGACAGTTAGTTGACATTTTAAGTGCGAAATAAAAATCCAGTGATTAACTTCATAATCAGATTTCAGCTGGAACATAATCTATTGTTTATATTTGCATACAGAATCACGTCTCTTGTGGGTTTATGTGCTCAGTTTCTTTGTTCACTGTGTGCTTCCAATGACTTGAATACCTCACAGAAAGCCAACTTTCCCATTAAGGAGGATAAAGTCTTGAAATGAGATCTTTACATTGTAATCGAGCATTAATTTATAACAGTGATTATACTGTTGATGTCACAGCTGTCAGGTTTTAAATCTTTAATATATCTTTCGCCACCTGATGTCTTGCTCACTCTCTCTCCCTTTCTTCAGTACGTGTTGTAACAAGCCTATCAGAAGTAAGGATTCTTATATATGGATGCATAAAGTACGCTAATTCCAGCTTTTCACTCTTCTCCTCTGCCTGTCTGTCTACTTCAGTTTTATTATTTCCAGAATAGAAATGTAATCGTCTGGCACTCACAACGTACAATCAGAGGCTTTGAAAAAAAAATGCATGTTTTGTTTGCTACTTTTTGATATGTTTTCCCTCTTCAATGCTCCATCTTCCTCTTTAATTGCTGTTTAATGATCTGTGTGATGGCCTGGCACGCACAACCTGTAATCAGTTGAGGAAAACAGGCGAATTTAGGTTTTGCCGCATCCTTTTTTCCTTTATCTGCTCTTTCTCTCCACTTGTTCCTTTTTGATTTTGGTTTCCTTCCATCTTTCGGGAACATTTTGCTCTGTTCTCTTCCTTATGTGCTTGTTTCCAAAACCCCCTTTTAATGAATTCAACTCAAATCAGTGCGCTTAACTGTTGCAAAAGACCTGTGATACATATTTAGATTACACACAAAATAAGGCAACAACAATACGCATGACAATACAAAAAGAGAGAGAAGGCCTTTTCCTTTTTCTCGGCTGTATATACAGCTGAAGATCACTGGGTTGAAGGTTTCAGAGAGTTTCAGAAAACCCTGTTATTTAAATACGACTTCTAACTGCCGCACATCTTTTATTGCTTCTATTTTCCCTGATTCCAATCTCTCCCTCAGTTTCTCACAAGGGAAAAGAAAAAAAAAAAAAAAACTCAAAAAAGGGCAGAGGAAGAGAGCAGGAGTCAGAGAGAAGAGGGCAAGAAACGCAAGTACAGAGAGTGCAAGAAAAATTGCGAGAAAAAAGGGAGACGAGAGAGCGAGGCGCCCTGATTTGAGCTTGTACGACTAAGTGTCAAACCGCATGCCCCTTTTTGCCATACTAAGCTCTCAACATATCTGTCATACACACATAACACACAACAAATACACAGACGCACACAGACTTGCTTTGGCACACTGTGGATTAATCTCATTGCTGTCTGAGGGGATCAAAGCACTTGTCTCTGTGTTTGGTGTGCTGCCATAAGCATGTGTACATGCATTTGTGTGGGAGGATGTATTTTTATGCATGTGCATGTGTGTGTGTGTGTGTGTGTGGGTATACATCTCCAAGCATTCCTCTGGGAGTGAAAGCTTCTAAGCAGTCATGCTGTCTCATCTGGTTTTGCAAGTGACGCTGTGTGTGTGTGTGTGTGTGTGTGTGTGTGTGTGTCTTATATCTGAAGGCAACATGTATTCCCATTGTTAGTGATGGGATAACTTCCGTGTGTGTGTATGTGTGTGTGTCTTTAACACATGCAGTCATGTTGTTAGTTACGGCAGTGAAGAGCAGAGCTGTCGTTCCATTGACAGAGCCGTTGAAAATAGGATCTTTGACTACACACACACACAAACACACGCACACAGACGCACACACTATTGATTAGTTTCAGTGTGTAGTGACAACAGTGAAGACAAAGGAGGACAGATAAGGAGAAACACATCCAGACAGACAGAAATCAGGTGATAATGACGTTTCCAGACAGATGTACGCTTAGAAAGAGTAGAAATGGTAGGAAGGAAGAAAGGATGGAAGGGAAGCAGGAATGAGACATGAAAAAGGACGGGAGGGATGGAGGGAAGGAATGCCGGAGCCACTAAAGGAGGGACGGCAGGAATGAAGGGAGGGATGGCGGAAGGGGTACAGGGAAAGGTTGAGGGTTAGAAGGGAGGCTGGGAGGGAGATAAAACGGAGAAGAGAGCACCAAAGGAGAAATAAATTGAATTTATAGTGTTCACCTTGAGGCATCAGCCAAGGGTCTCTCGCTGCAGTAGGCTGAAGACAGTGCAGCAAGTTGGTGTGTCTGCATACTTTCTATATAGTCTAATTGTACATGTAGCGCAAGTGTTTGTGAATGAACAGACTTTCTGTAGATGGATTACTCAAATTTTAAGAGACGCACTGTGTATTTTTACACTGCAGCAAATCGGATTAAAGGTCCCTCAAACCATTAAAAGCTTCAGTCTGATTAGAAGATGAGTATGATTGATTGATACTACTACTCTTATTGATACTCCTTATCTGTCCAGTTCTTTATCAATACTCTTATCCATTCTTTTTCATTACTAAAGAATTAAAAAAATAATGAATTCAGAACAGGATTAGAATAGATTTATATTTTAAATATAACTAAATACTGTTTCTAGAGCAGCAACCGTAATGTTTACCACAAAAAAGTCACTACATACACTTAATAATATCTCACCGGAAACAAATCTAACATGTTAATACAATAAATAATATTTCTGACATGAAAATACTGAATGAAGTTAAGAAAGAATGAAGAACACAGACATCAGTCACTATCAGTCATTCCTCCTGTCTTCTGTCTCCCTCCCTCTGCTGCTGATGTGATTCACTTGCCTGTAGGTACCGGAGGGGCTGGTTTGAAGAGGGGGCCGCCGTCTCAGCCAGTAGCTAAGTTTAAAAGTATTTTCCAGATTTTAATATATGTTGCAAATGAAGCTAAACAGTTAGGCTATATACAGACAGCTTTTGTTTTAGCTAGTTTGTAACACTTAGCTATTAGCCTAACAAGCGCGCTGTGGTTGTGTGACGGCAGTGGATAGAGACTGTGGGCAAAATGGTTGAAAATATCACTTTTCTACATGTTTATGGTTGTTGAACAGGTGGTTTGATAAATTACTATTATTTGCTTTTTACTTGCAAAGGTTTTACTGCACTTACAGTAACATACGTAGTTGTCGTTAACTCGAATAAAATGTTGTCTTTCACTTCACCGTCACTGTCTCCACCGCGGCCTCTCTGCTCTGCTGTCCACTCTGTGTGTGTGTGAGTATGTTAGTGCGTGTGTGTGTCTGTGGAGGAGGACGAATTGAGCCCCACCCTCGGTCAAACACTGACACAAACAGCAAAGGAGAGGACAGAGAGGAAAGGCCGCAGCACGACCATAAGTCTTCTTAAAAATTTTGGAACAGGTTCCAATTCAGAACGGGGTTTTGGGGGACATCCCTAATTCTGATATGTTGAACTTGATTCTTTCAGACATATGGAAGATCACGTTACAGTATATCCAAATAGATTTTGGCATTGCTTAATTTTACAAAATAAATTCCTGTGAATCACTACCCAGTATGTGATTATCTCTAGTTAGTCACAGCCTGAGGCAGCCTCCCACACAGAGAAAACAACTAAAATATCATGTTTTAGTTCCCTGCTAGAGCAAACAAAACTAACGTGACACATTTTGTTGCAAGATGTGGGAGGCCTTGACCACTTGCATTGCCAGAAAAAAAAAAAAAGACAAGTGCATCGCCGCCCTTATTTTTCTACAGCAAGGTCTTTTTATTGTGACGCCTGAATGTTTTCTTTTATGATAAATGGATTTAAGCATCCCTAATATTACAATTTCCATAACAACCTTGCAAATAAACAGAAATCGGTATCTTGCTGTTTTATGTTTCAGAACATTTGCTGCTGCAAATTAATTCTGATTTTAATGCTCATAAAAAGTCTTTTATGGCAAAAAATAATGAACAATAAATCTGGCTACAATTTTGTGCATAAGGTGAAAAAAAAAGATGTTGCATGAATGCAGAGGAGGAGGACATCACATACGTGGTTATACATTCAATATATTCTATACTGTAGCCTGAAAGATTGATGGATGAATGTAAGGAGCGAGGGAGACGGAGATGGAGGTAATATAATTTCTTCGGGATATCATGCAGTTCTGTTGGCTGAACCAAGTTGTTGTTGGACAGCTGTCTTTCTCCTCTTCTCCTTTTCTCTTTCCCTCATTTTCTCTTTGCCAAAAACATTTCTGCCTCTTTTCTTTCATTTTATTATCCTCCTACTGTCCCCCACCCCACCCGCAAAGAAAGAGATTTACTGTATAACTCTTGCCCTAACCTCTTAACTCTCTTTTCCCTCCTCTTTTCTCCTTGGTTTGTCCTCTCTGCACTCT
Source organism: Thunnus albacares (assembly GCF_914725855.1). Classification (NCBI taxonomy): domain Eukaryota; kingdom Metazoa; phylum Chordata; class Actinopteri; order Scombriformes; family Scombridae; genus Thunnus; species Thunnus albacares. The sequence goes on along the minus strand of NC_058128.1, from coordinate 12,786,689 downwards.
TTTACCCTTCTTGTTTTGTGTTTTCTCCTCTCCTCTCCTGCCCATCTACTCTCCTCTTACTTCCTCCCTCCCTCGTTCACTTTTTTAGGTCCTCTACTTTCGCAGCCTGCTCTTTGTCAAATCCAAACTGTTAGCAATATTCACATGATTCAATTGACTATTTTGAAATCAAGAAATATTTCGCTGTACCTCATGCACAAATTATTTTGGATGTGGGGTTTTCTAATGAGTAAAACACATGAAGAACACTTTTGTACTGACGCAAAGAAACCACGTTCTTCTGCTTTTTCACATGATATATATGTAAATACAGTGCTAAAAAGTAGTGTTTTATGACTGGACTGTTGAACTAACTGGTTAATCGTCACTTCTTACGGTCCTTCCAGGATGACATAATCTTGTGATTGCAACGATTTATCACGACTACTTCTTTTGGAAAATCCCTCCAATATTTCTGCATAAAAAGTCAAACCTCTAGCCATTAATCATACTCTTTGATATGAAATGATTGAAGCATAACCTTTGATAAACCTCAACAAAACCAAGTTCAGCTCTTGCCCTGAAGGCAGTGATTACTTCTCTGTTATTTTCTTGCATTGCTGTAATTTTGCAGTATTAGAAAACTGCTGCAAATCACTGTCAGCAGCAATATTTTCAATAAACCACGAGTTTCCAACTGTTAAAGTTGTGTAATTGCAGTATGGGTGTTATTATATTGAAAGGAAGCATTTTAATCATATTCAGTGAGGTAAGTGATGATTTTTTAAGCATGGTAAAAACCAAAAAATTAGGAAAAGATTGAAAATAGCGGAAATTATACTTTTATTACAACCTCCCTTTGGAGGGTTTTTTAGTTGGGAGATTTTCCTCATGTGAAGTGAGGTATGAAGAATAGAGGGTGTCATATGCTGTACAGACTGTAACGCCCTCTGAGCAAGTTTGTGATTTGCCTCAATAAAATTTACTAGACTAAAACCTAAAAAATAAGCATTAGAAGCCTCCTCTTCCCTCTCTTTGCTTTAAAAATACTCCAAATGCCAAACAAAATCTTCATCTTACATTAATCATTCCCTCAGCATCCATACACCTTCCATCAATTTCATCAATTCCATAGTCCTGTACCAAAAAGACATGCATGTGTGTTAAACTGGCAAACGGAAAGAAGAGAGAGAGAGGGAGAGAGAGCATTAGATGAAGTAGAGATATGTGTTGAATGTCAATAAAGCAGAACAGTGGAGAGTAAAATAGGCTTTAATTCACCCAGATTGAGATTTTAGACCTGATACCCTGCTGTTACACACACACACTGTCAGCAAATTCCTCCACCTGGCTATAACAGACACACACACACACACACCTGCACACTCCAAACATGACAACACACATGCAGACATATTGTGCGTATTTAATGTATATCAGAAAGAAAATACGTCCATGTGTGTGTTTTACGAGCGTGTGCATGCATGTGTGAAGGTCACAGCAGATGATTTATCAGTGGGAAAGTCGCATGTTGGAGCCCTGAAGGCAGATGCGTGTGTGTGTGTAGTTCTGTTTTTTTGTATTTTCTCTCTCTGGATTAGGGTGCATCTGTGTGTACCCATGCATGTGTATCAAGTGCCTTTACTTGCTTGTGGGTGTGCGCATCTGGTTTTATGTATGTGCATATTAAAATGTATGTTGATCCTTTCTTCCTATATTATCATATGTTCTTGACATGTTCTTGGACACACACACACGCACACACACACACACACACACACACACACACGCGCAAACTAACAATATACATCAGGGACTGGAGCAGAGAGGACATATGCAACCAGCTGGTGAAAACTACAGCACAAAGATAGATAGACACTTGCACAAACTATGCTGCAGTGTGTATGTGTGTGTGGTCTGTCATAGGCTACTTTTGGGGACAAAGTTCATACTTAGGACCACTTAACTGGGGACGGCTTGTCCAATTGGGGACAAAAGCCGTGTCCGCAATTGAGAAAAAGGTGATTAGGGTTAGGGTAAGTCTCCAAGAAATGAATGTAAATCTATGTAATGTCCTAAGTGACCATGGTCTGATATATATATATATGTGTGTGTGTGTGTGTGTGTGTGTGAACCACCAACTGAAGGAAAAGGAGGAAACAAGAGAAGGCGGGAAAGCGAGACAGAATGTCAGTGTGTGCGTTCTTCCAGCTGTATTTGGTATGTTTCTGTATGGGAGTGTGTGTGTGTGTGTGTGTGTGTTAATATATTCTATGTCTGTCCCAGAAACCTCTGAAACATGCAGTATCGTATATCATGTCTTACAGTAACATTAAACCTTACACCAATGTAAAACTGGGCAACAAATCAGACATCAAACCCCAAAGAGTTACGGCGGCCTGTGTGCGCACAGACAGTTTCATGTGCATTACACGGAGATATATGGACACACAGGACGCAGCCACCTTAAACATCTCATGTTTTACATGTGGGAGAAAGCCTGAAACAAATGACGTATTTGCTGACCAAACCCTAATGTCTTGTGAAAAATATGAGCAATCACGTCATGTACATAAGTCAAAGCGAGACAACTAGCAGCTACCTGAAACATAGAAACTTCTCACGTAGGGGGAAATAGTGACAAAAATATGCAATATCCCAAATATGTGAAAGGAATATCTTTCTAGTACCTGAAAAATGTCATGTATTATGCAAAGGCAGAGTTGAAAGTGCTGTCTTTTTTCAGTAAGTTGTCAAATAATCACACATGAATGGGACAATCCTTCATGAGCGCCTGCAGACGATTCATGGGAGCCTTTAAAAGAAGAATTTTCAGCGTGTTCTTGGTGAGAAAACTGAGGCTGCCTTTTTTAAAAACCAGAAAACAACCAGTATAGTGGTGGAATATGGTAGTGTTGGTAAGACTGAGCATGAAAATGAAAAAACACATTGATTTGACCACTGTATCAATTGTAAATAAGTAATATCTTAAAAAAAATCTGCTGGTTATCGTCTAGAAATACTGCTTGTGGACAGAGGGGAAAAGAGCACCAAGTTCCTCTGTAACAGGCTGCTGCCAGAGATTTTACTATTTTAAATGGAGTGAAAAACTGTTTATTTAGCTGTTTATCCCCCATTATGTGATACATTTCATAGGTCAATAAAATTGGCCACAAAAGGCACCAAAATACCCTTAGTGTATGAGAACAACATCAAGAGTGCAAAAATGCCTTCTGAAAAAAGTGAATCTACCCTGGTACAGACACACAGGAATCAAAGCTATCTAATCTATTTATTCTATGATTTAGTCACATGGCAAGTTGACAATATAGTTATGGAAATTTAAGTTTAGCTTCAGTGTGATTGCATGAAAAACCAGCCAGAACACCTGACACAAGAAAAGCAAAACTGAGGTTAAATATCCCTTCAGATACACAACTTCCATGTAGAGGAATTGAACAACCTAACATCACATGGAAACAGTCTAATAAACAATTTGCAGTTGCATACTGAATGTGCTAGTCATAGGTATTTTGTCACATGACTAAACAATGCAGTCTGTATATCTGCTACAGAAACACCAGAGACGACCAGCGGAGTAAATATCTGGTCTCTGCACAGTAGGTATGAGCTGTGTATGGAAACACACGGTCACACCGCAGCTCAGAATACAAGTTGGAACAACAGCGGTGACTGGAGCCTAATACTGATGTTAACCACAATGGACTCATACACACACACACAAACTGTATGCCGGTGAAGTTAAATGATAGCACAGATTCAACTGGCCACTGGAGACTGTTAAATCTAATTATGCTTGTGAGTAGGGTGGTCTGTGCATGTCTTATTGTGTTTGTGTGAATATACACATACAGTAAAGTTACATCTGTGTGTGTCTGTTTATGTGTGTTTATGTGTGTGCCAGTAATATAAATATTCATCAGGGTAGGCCTTTATTTTCTTAAAACGAACAGTGGACACATCTTGACGTCAATAAATCAATCACGGAGTGCTTGCACACGTGCGCACGCACACATGCAAATTCACATATGAAAACACCGCCACGCATTCTGAAGCGCTGATGCCTGTAATAATCACACGGGTTGTTACTACGGCGATAAAACGGCCAATAACTTGCTCACCTGGACTGTGAATGGACATGCTGCTGAACACACACACACACACTCTCCCTGCTTCTCTCTCTCAAAGAAACAAAGAGATGCAATGTTGGTAGAAATCACTGAGGACGGAGTGCAGGAAAACTTAGTCACAGCACATGCCCTCTTTTTCCCATGATGCCACAGTAAAAGATAGTCCCATAGCATGTTTAAACAGGCAAGACATGCCAACAAGGACATTGTCTTTCTGGCTTCTATTTTAGGTCAAAGCATCGTTCCACTAAATAAGACCTCGTTGCTCTCAGTGAGGATATAAAACAGCAGAAAATACGTGGAATCATCAGACTGCTGGACTCCTCATAGCTGCACTTATAATGCAAACCCATCTATTAAAATTACATTAAAATTTACACTGAGTTACAGTATGTGTGTGTGTGTGTGTGTGTGTGCGGGTGTCTGTGTATGTAATCAATCATATGAAGAGCTGGACAGCGGTACATGGTTATTGCATTAACACGCTACTTACGTCTATGGCTTTAAAGTGCAGAGAGACAGAGAGAGGAGATAAAAGAAGGAAGGAGAGAGGGAGGTAAAGACAGGGAGTGAGAGGAAAGAGAGAGTCGATGAGGTGTCGGGTGAAGATCAAGTCAATGTGACCAGTGACCACCTTCCTGGAACACTGAAGCAACATGGGAAACTACTGGAGATATCACAAGAGTTGCTAATTTCAGGGAAAGTGTTGAAGGTCTGAGCTTTAAAAATAAATGTTATGTTCACTGATGTGCCAAAAGACGAGTAATAAAGTAAAGGTGAAACAATACAGGAAGTTAAATACACTGTATTATTTGCTGCCAATCACATGCACATTCTAATGTAGAGATTCAGTTTTTCTATTTTCCACGTTACTGTGAACATCTGAATTCATCACCGTATCTTCGGCCTGGAACGTCTACAAACATTCTCCCACGAGAACCATACGATCATGAAAATTCAATGCAGTTATCTCACATGATCCCCTGCATGAAAAGAACTTAAGAGATAGTAGACTGTGATACGGTAGGACAGAGCGCCTCAGCAACACTCAACCCCTGAAAGCTTGAAAGGTGGCTCTGACAAGACTGTAGTTGCTCGTGTGCTGAGGACAGCAGCTGTAGTCAGCTTAGAATCACAGTAGTTACAACAATGTTTTAACTGCGACCCTGTTTCATGGTGAAAAAAGCATTAAGATGCCCACAGAAACTTATCAAATCACATCTGTCCATAAGCTCAGTATGCATGTTGAAAACATGTTCCACTGACGGTCCACAGGAAAGGTCTGTGAAGCATCCAGCGTAGTGGTGTTGTTAAATATTTCATCAATTTTTATTGCTGCTATGAGGAGCACAAACAAAATTCCATTTGAGTGGGATATTTCAAAACCCCACCATGTAAAACTAAAACGATGCATGGCTTAAGAATGCTGTGAATAAAAGGGAAAGTATGTTTCGTTTTATGTGCATATGAGTGCGTGCAAATCTGAATATAAGGATAGAAGATGGAGACATAAATAGATCTGGGGACCAATGAATATGTAGGTAGATGGATGGAAAGACATTTGTTTGTATCTTTGGAAACCTGACAAATGACATCAGCAACAGAAAGAGTTTGGACCTGTCAATGTTAATGTTCGTCTGGTTTACATGCTGACACAAATAAAAGGTATTAAAATGTGTGTTTTTGTATTCTTACTTCATCTCCAGGACCTCCTCCAGGTGTTTCCGCCTCTCGGCTCGCAGGGAAGTCAGGTGACCTTCCTTCTCGGCCAGTGAGAGTTGAGTTGATGACAGCTTGGCTTTCATCACCTCCAATTCCTGTTTCACCTTCTCCATGGCAACCAGCAGGTCCTCCACCTGACACACACAAACACATTGAAGCACATTTTGACTCCAGCTTCTCTGTCTCAATAAAATTTGAGATTGTTTTTTTTTTTCTCTTCAGATCTTTCAGTCACTTCTGTTTCCCACAGATATGGTTGACAGATTATGTTTGTGTGTCGACGTGTCTCCTTCTCTCCCTCTCCGCATGTGCATCTGACAACTACTGTTAATAAGATGCACCGTTGCAGAAAATCAAAAGTGTCGTTTTTCTTTCCATGTTTTCTTTTCTCTCTCTATGTTGTTTCTCTCTCTGCCTTCTACTGTACATGTTTTGCCTACGTCCCTCTCTGAGTGTATATCAGTCTGTCAGTTTAATGTCTGAGGTTGGTGTGTTGAGGTCACTCTGCTTCTCATGGTGAGAGGATGCTCTTTACTGCCACGCCACACACACACACACACACACACACACACACACACACACACACACACACACACACACACACACACACACACACACACACACACACACACACACACCTAGACCATGGAACAGATGTACTCACACAAATACAAAGCACAAATACATGCTGCCTGTTTCTCTTAAGTGTTGAATGAAGAAGGACGACAGGAGAAAGAGAGTCAGAAAGATATATACACACCATTATTTCCTTCACAGAATAGGTAACATCAGCAGAAATCAAAAGTAAAAACCCTTAAGATGAGTTGAATCTGAAGTTCAAAGAGCCGATTCAGAGACATGTGGTGACAAAGACAAAGAGTCCTGGCGTTCCCCGGAAGCCTACTGGTTAAGACATGTACCACATAACTGCAAAATCCGTGGTTCGGTTCCGACAGCAGATCTTGGTTACATGTCACCAAGGTCTGCTCTCAACTTATCTCTCAACTGTCGCTGCCCAATAAAGGCAAAAAAGGCCCTAAAAATATATTTAAAAAAAGAGTCCTTTCATTAAAGTGAAATGAATTTAGACATGAGTTCAAAAAGGAAAATCTTTTCTCTCACGTTTTGCCCTCATTCCTCCGTCTGATATTTCTTCTGCTCCAATCTTCTAGGCTTGTCTAGTGTCCAGTCCCCCATTCATGGACCTTTAAAGAATTAATTAAAATCCTTCTCTATTGCTATCTCACTGAATTGTGTTACATTCCCTTTGATCTTTCCGTGCTGAGAAATTTTGTCTGTTTTTAAAGACAAAAGGACTCTGTCTTCACAGAAAAAGAAGCGCGGGGCTGACGACACAAAGAGAATGGAGAACGGAAAGTGAGAATGAGACAGATGGAGACAAACAATAAGCATCTGTAACATAGTAGGTTTGTCTTAACATCAGCATAAATTAATGAGTGAAAGAGTGAATGATCTAGAGGAGGGAACAGAAAAGAGCCACCAAATATAGATGTACATTTAACTTCCAAACCTGCTGTTCACTGAAATGTAAAGAAATGTGCAAAAGCTGGAATTGATGAAGAAATGTAAAAGGCAGGTGAGTGAGGTCCGTGATGATTGTTTGTTACCTTTGACCACCTAAAGCCGGCTGTGGTGAACTCATGCATTGGAATGTGAGAAAGCTGCATACAAAAAGAGAGAAGAAAGAACGAGAGAGAGAGAGGCAGGAGAGCAGGATATAAAAAAAGGGAAAGATGGATACAAGGAATAGGCAGAGGAAAGAGGGAGAAATTACACATAACGATGGAAAATAGAGGAGAAAAAAATCAAAGGAAAAAAGGGGACACAAACAAAGGTGATTGGCAGGAGCAGAGAGAGGTGGAGAAACGATTAAAACAAGAGAAATGTGGGAAGGAAAAGCAGAAAAAAAAAGGAGGGAGAAAGATCAAAGTTATAAAAAAGTGCAAATAGCAAACGTAGCGATAGAGAAAGCCAGAGAAATAAAGAAGAAAAAGAAATGCTAAGCACATGGAAGAGAGCGATCAAAAAATGCTGACAGTGCAAAAATACTGAGCAGTTAGAAACACAGGCAGCGTTAAAAATGCAGTTCAGACAAGACAAACAAAGAAGGAAAGGAGAGGAGAAGAGAGTGGAGGGAAAATGGGGACAGATGAGAGTAAAATAAGGAAAGAGAAAAGGAGACAAGATGGGAAGAGGAGAGAAAAGCCTTTGGCCGACATCAGAGATGGAGGGATGCAGGGGTTGGTGAGGAGTGATGAGGCCCAGCTGGAAAAGAAGGAACTGGAGGAAAGGACATAGCAACCCCTTCAGTTCTCAATCTGAGTGTGTGTGTGTGTGTGTAATAATGTTTTAAAGAATGATTTCAATTTTTTTTTAGATCAAGAAAGAAAGAAAAAACAAGGTGCATTGAGTTCAAGAATTAAAATAGCCTGGTTAATAAAGGACGGAAAGCTGGAGAAGAGAAGGTCTGTCTTTAGTTTGTCTGTCTCTGAACAGACACATGGAGTGTGTCATACAGTTGACTCATTTCTCTGTCACACACACACACAGATATATGCACGCACACACACCTTTCTTCGGTGATCACACATACAGTAGTGACTCATGTCTAGCAGGAAAGCTCTAGTATATTTTCATGTGGTCGACCGTTTTTGCTGGGCAAACCCCAACCATGGGACAGTCCCTAACACACAAACACACACGGGTTCTCAATATACAGCACAGTATGGCTGCATGCTAAAAGTGTGTGTGTAGAGTATGTTTGTCTACCAATATGAAGTCAGGGTTGTGTGTTTGTGTGTGTGTGTAAATGTGCCTGGTTTGGCTGCATTTGCATGTGTGTGTGCATTCATGTGCCAACCCTATAATAAGCAACGTGTGTCCCTTTGAACAGGCCGCCCTCATTAAGGGAGGAAATTGTCTCTCCCTCTGTCATCATTTTATAAATCATTATGTGAAAGGTTAATTGCAGTGACGTCGTTGTAAACCAGAAACACAAAAATATTTATTTACAATTTACTTGTGTGTATAGAGACATGTTTCCAGTTTGCAGCCCAACGTGGCATCCATCTGGCTCCAGCTGAATGCAATGTTGTGCTGCGTCGTGTGTACTGTTTAAATAGCAGTTAGCACTTCTTTCCGCCATGTTTGTGTGTCTGTGTGCGTTGGGAGGTGTATGTGTATGTATGTGGAATGCTGTCGTGTGTGTTACTATGCGAGTCTGCGAGCGCCACATGCACACGTGCGTGTGCGTCTGTGCTGAAAGGCTGAGTTAGTGTTGTTGATGTTGGGTGAGGACTGTTTGGCTGCCATCTCCACTCATTCACCACACGCTGACGTTTCTGCTCCTTCCTCTTTCACTGAAGCATTTTAACATGAGGACGCTCTCCAGCACCCTGTCCTGGCCTCAATGGCGTCTGTTCTGTCTAATTAAAGCTGCCACTTGTAGCATTTTAAAGCATTTCAGTATATCACAGCCAAATTAAATGTGATAGTTTGGCACGATTACTGTAAACAAATTAAACCACAGTCAAGACTTCAGGAGGATAAACATGTGGGATGTGGTTTTTCCATCTTTCCTTCACTTGTACCAAACGTCACTATTGTGAACTCTCAAAGCTTTAGGCCTGTTTGCACTGACTGAGGACAAAAATTTTCTCTGCAACTGTGTCTTTGTTTTAGGGATTGTAATGATACAGACTTCCATACATGTGCAACAAAATGCAGTAATGATTTATTGATGCTTAAGTGCCACACAAGGCTACTAAACCCTCAGGTGCTTGTTTGACATTTTGGGAAATAGGCTTCTTCTGTTTTCATGCTGAGAGTTAGATGAGAAGATTGTAACCATTCTCATGTCCATGCATTAGGGAGCTAGAGCTCGGTACCAATTAGCTTAGCATAGCATTAAGACCAGAAAAAACATGATATAATATGTTAAATAGTGAACCTGAGATGTCAGTATGTATATTTTTAAACTCTAGGGAGAGCCAGGCTAGCTAGTTTCCCTTGCTCCAAGTCTTTATGCTAAGCTAAGCTAACGTTCTCCAGGCTCTAGCTGTATATGTAGAGATATGAGAGCAGTAGATCTACAATCTAATTATCAGCGGGGAAGTGAATAAGCTTATTTCCCAAAATACCAAACTATTGCTTTAAATTTACAGTTACAATATAAAAATAAAAAAGAATAACATAAAGTGATTTTTTTTACATACTTTGCAAAATAACATGCAAATACAGGACAGTATTCTGTACGTGCTTGTTCCAACCTTTCATTAAAGCTGTATCAATTTCACCGAGAGGGAAATATCCACACCCACAACGCCTCTTTTTTTTTGGTTGTATGATCACATCAAATGGAAAATCCAACCTGTCGTGTGCATCATTTTAAACATGTTTTATTGTAGTACTTGGCATCTTTGGAAACTTTGGGATCTTGACTAGAATTTGAAATAAAGTTCAGTGAGTTCAGTCTGTACTTGTCTGCACACCAAGCTGAAGAATATAAATTTGTTTTTTAAGCCTCATTAAATCTTTACAAAGAGTCAATCACTTATCAAGCATGTATTTTCTTGTCTGTCCATCATGCCTTTTTCTTACATTTGTCTGCTTGTCTTTGCTCTTGGTTTCTCTTGCTTCTGTTACATCTATCTATCTGAAACTTTTTCTGATGTGGCATTCATTAACATTTACATGGTTAAAGATGTAAGCAAAATGCCTCAAAAGTGAAATGTCTGTTTCCATGTCTGTTTTTATGTGTCTGTCCAGAAGAAACCAGAGCGGACGGCCAACATTGAGAGGCAGTAATAACAATGGAGTCCTGCCACTTTGCCAACAGCTACAGCGGACCATGTTTTCTCAGGGCAGTTTTCATCCTTACGGCCAATGCTGTTTTTTCCCACTTGTCAAAACCCATCCAGGCTCTGAGGAACATTTCCCATCTCTATGGCCTTGTTAAGTCACTGGTACCCAGGGGAACACTGACACACACACACACACACACACACACACACACACTCCTGCCGGTCTGCGGTTGAATCCACTAAACCTTTCCCTTCTGAGACTCCCTCAAACACCGCTATGAGCTTTCCTACTGTCTCAATATAGATAAAACAGATCACAAATCGGAGTGGTCGGCTCACGCTCCATTTAAGAAGAAGCTGTTTGTGTGTTGCCGGCTGAGGTGGACAAAATACAAGTTGTTCTTTAAATAGGGATGTATTTGCCTCTCCTCCAAATGAGGAGTGACTGGGCAAACACACACACACACACACATACACACACAGCCACACCTGAATGAGCTCAGTTGGCACGGGGTATGTGTGTTGCCGTTGCCATAAGCCACTTTTGGCATGGTGATGTTTAGCTATGTCAGAAAGAGTTTTTATTTCACCCTAAAGATGTTTGTCTGTGTGTGTTTCCTTGTACGTCTGTCCAAATCTTTCACCGAGACAGAAAAATGGAAGGAAATCATTCAAATGAGGGCGTTTGTGTCTTTGTGAAAGAAAAAAAAAAGTGATAGGGGTTCAGGTTTAAGGGAAGTTTTAGTTTTGGATCACACATTTGCTGGTTGGGGGTAAGGATTCACCTTAACACATGCAGTAACGCAAATGTGTGTGTGTGTGTGTGTGTGTGTGTGTGTGTGTGTGTTAGCTACAGAGAGAGAGAGCGTACCTGTTTCTCAGAGTGTTTGCGTGACTGCTCCTCCTGGGCGAGCACCACCTCCCTCTCTGCTGTGATCTGAACACTTTCCCTCAGTGCCTCCTCCAGCTCCTCAATGCGCTCCTCCTTCTGACGGAGGGAGTCCTGAAACACAAACACACACACACACGCATTGATGCTCACGGAGAGGCAGAGAAAGAACATAACGTAAAGAGAGAGAACGTTAAGATTGCTTAAGGCATTTGTTCAAGTGAAAACGTCACACTTTCGCTGCTTCCAGCTTCTTACGGTAAATCTCAGGGTTTACTGCACTTTATCACCGTAAATTTATTATCTTTGGAGTTTTCACTTCCTCTCATTTTTGGACTGCTTGTCAGATACAAGAAGAGATATCTGGACAACATTTGGGGTTTTGGCGTATTTCACTTTTCTGATATTTTACAGAGCAAAAAATGTCTCAAATTATTATCAGTGTTTTCTGTTCCTGGATCAACAACTATGTTAGTGAGCATGTTTTTTTTACATCTTGGGGTCTGAGAAATATCATTTTAAACCTCCAACAACATTTTTTGGCCACTTGGTGCAGCGGAAACAAGCTGTGAACATAACACTGACAAATGATCACCTTTTAAGTTCATATGGCAAATGTTTTAGGAAAACATTTGCCTACTTACGCATCCAGCAGACATGAAACAACATTAGTATTTATTTGGAGTCATATTTCTGGTCACTTTACAAATATAAATCCAATATTTACTCTCTTTTTTTTTCATTGTTTTGCTCTATGCTAACTCCTGAGGGAAATATCTGGTTCTTTATTTCCGCAATGCTTCATTATTTTATGGATTTTTAGAGCTTTTTCACTGAGAACAGATCTCTGCTGACTCTGTTTTTGTTAGTTGCAGCCTTAGCACGCACTGAAAGAAGCTACAAAGCTCAGTATAGCTCAGGGCACTTCAGCATAGAGTGATTATTCTCTGTGGGTTCATCAATATGAGCGACTCCTTTTACATAAAAGTAGTCACATGACCCATTGTCAAAATGAAAATATTGATTATAGTGGCTTTAAGGGCTCTTTTAATTTCAGTATACACTAGCCAGAAATTCAATTGGTTTTACTCATATTTACAAAACCTTTCTTAATCTGACTTCCTCCATATCTGATAGATTTATACATCACATCAATTTACAGTCGTGTCACATTTCCCTGTCACACCCTGCTCAACATGTCCCAAGAGTGTAAATCTTGGATGCTCCTCATTTAAGTCTGCTGCTCCCAATATGTGGAATAAGCTGCAGAGGACTCAGAAATTAGACAATCCGATCTGCCTTTGCCTTTGAGGACTTTTAAGAATTCCCAGTGACACGTGAAGGTGTTTTTGAGTAAAATGACGACATTAACTTCCCACAAATTCCCAAAAACAAAAAAGAGACATTTTTTTCTTCTTGCCGGGAAACTGACCTTGCTGGTTAAATTAAGAGTTAAATAAATAACTGATGGAGACGGTGAGTGAGCGAATGAGGATGAGACATTACAGTGGCAATGAGCAAACCATCAGAATATCTCCAACACATGTGCTGTGAATCTAAATCCTGCTCCAGATCCAACATGACTTGGTGTCTAACTATGCAGACTGAGATGGACTTAGTTAGATTAAAACTTCTTATTGTATTGAATTAAATTTATGGTTTTTAATTATACTCATATTCCATATTTACAGGCTTGGGTGCTGGTTAAACCGTTCAGGATGGCTTAGGACTGACACATCGGTTACGGTTGCAACCACTGCGGTCTCATAAGTCTCAGTGACTCACATAGCTATCAGCTCATCCCTTAACCACACACACACACACACAGACACACACACACACACACACACAAATCACAACTTCTAAACTCCCTAAACCAAATATCAATCATAGCATGAGTGAGCATATGCTTACTTGCACAAACACACACAATAAAGAGTGTTTTAACCTGTCTCTAATCAGAGAGGCCACTGAGGTTTACAATTACTGGAAGAGGAGAGGGAGGAGGAAGAGGAGGATGGACGAGAAAAAAAAAAAGGAAAGAGGAAGTCAGGGAAAGTTTAAGTAGAAGAGGGGATATAAGGCATGAAAAAGGTGAAATTGAAGGTAGGAGGAGATGGAAAGGTGCAAGAAAACCTGCAATCTTAAAAAAAGAGGAATATGAAGAAAACCGCTGTCATAATCATCACCCCACATCAAAGGTGGGAGTACGTCACATATGTGCAAATCACAAGCAAGTCTGAAGTTACTGTGGTGAGAATCAAGCTGCTATAAGTCAAGCAAGTCCCAAGTCAAGTCATATGAAATTCTGATGATCTACCCCAGTTTCCACATTTAAATCAGTTTAAGGACGGTGGTCAAGAAAAGTTTTATTTCAATATCAATTAAAAACTGTTGCAGCCTGTTTACACCTTATAAATCTTACTGATATTTGACATTTTGTGGCAATCAATAACAAGCTTCCTTGATGAACAACAACGGAGAGTGTGGCTCTGAAATCATAATAAAGCCTGATAACTCTAAAGGGCTTTAAAGTTAAAACAGTAGTATGACACAAACCAGCCAATAAGTGAGCTAAAAAGACACGTTCATGAATGTTTCTTTGTGGTTTTTGTGGTGGTTGTGTCACTGATTATTGAGCAGCAGTCCTTGCATACCGCTGTTCTCCTCTTACTACCATCATTGACAACATGCCGCCGTATTTTCACTGAGGTGCAACGACCAGTGCAAGCAGCACTCTGACTGTTTGGTATTTCTGACCTTGAAACTCGCTTTGCGCATCTGTGTGGTATTTTGGTGACCAGCACAGAGCGCATGGTGCACAGGTGGGAGGAGAGGCGCAGACAAGTGGGCAGTGCATAGACAGCTGTGTTTTGGTTGATATTTGGTCCAAGACGTTGCCCTAAAACGTCTATTTATGGTGCAAAATCAATCCACTGCCGCTTTCATCAACAGGATCAAACTAAATACTTGCTGCGGATACTCTCCAACCAAAATCGGAACAGAAAATAATGTTTAATGTGGTTAAAGACATTAAGTCCGTAAATCAGTCCGCGTTGATCTATAAATGAATGTGGGTGATTTTTACAGTATCTGTTGTCAACAGCTGCTTTATACTGTATGAGAAGCTTCTCCTTCAATTCATTAAATCCCTGCAGCATCTGAAGGCAGCGGGACTGACATGTTGATAAATCCGCAGCCTCTAAGAAGTACTATTATGCACGGCCATTCACTGTGTTTACCTTCATTAAATCACCTGATGTCACCAGGCTGCTACAGAATAACCGCACACACTTCCACACCCATCAGACTGATCAGTTATAATGTGATATTCTGCTTTTTTTTTTTTTTTTTTATGAACGAGGAGTCGGGTTAGCAGGGCTCATCAGCCTCTTTTCCAACTTTCCTTTTAGCAAAAGTTGTGTCTCATGTTTTAGCCTTGAAAGACATTGCAATGCAACCACTGTTGTGTAACATTAATCACTAAACTATGTGACTGTGTACGAGATGAGATATATTAGAATTATTGCTGAAATAGCATCAATCATATGACACGACTTTAACAAATCAATTTCTTTATTTTTTATATTTCTATCATTTTTTTAGTAACTAACTGTTTAACTGACAAACTATTCCATCTGTCTTTGGGTGCAGATTAGTGGTGATGTGTGTTCATGTCGCGACGCTCTGAGCCATCCAGACACTTCCTGAAGAAAAGCTTTCCATTTGTTGAGCTGTCGTTATCACATTTAACTGTGATTAATTTAGCACAGCTGTCTCAGAGCTATGAGACCAGTGATGTGACTGACTGAGAGAGTATTTAATAGTCAGCACATCCGCTGATCCATCACCTTCACTCAGCCATTTTTGAACGTTGCGCTGCTGCACATACATGACTCAAAATAGCAGTTAAGCATGGAGATGCCAACACAGCCCGTATGCCACACCTACCATCTTGCGCTTGTCGTCAAGTTGCAGTTGCGCGGTTAAAATAGGGCCTCTTATCCTTGAATCCAAATTTTTATTATTTTTGGACTAGCCCCCTCCATGATAGCTGCCTTGTGTGTTGGCCTCTGCTGGTCTGCCGTGTCCTAGTAGGTTGCCAGGTTTGTGCGCATTGCACTAGGAATCATCCAATCATGTTCCAAAAACAAAATTTCCAAATATCTAGAAACATGCAAATATTTAATTTAAAAAAAGTCAAGTCCTTTTGCGTCATCTATCTCAAGACTAAGTCAAGTCTCAAGTCTTCAAATTTGTGAATCTGATTCAAGTCAAGTCATGTGACTCAAGTTCCCCATCTCTGCCCCATATATGACTGTTCAACATGTGGTCACTTGACACCTCTGGAGACAATTAGGGGATCCTCTCAAACCACAGGAAGCATTTTAAAACCCACAGCATTCACTGCATAGTTCTGTGTGTGGGTCTCTTACAGCATTTCTCCACTATTCACCTCTTTCCTTCACCTCTCCTCACTCGTTTTATTAACCCTTTCTCCCCTTCACCTCTTCTACCATCTGCGCTCCCTGTCAATCGTCCTCCCCAGTTACGGTGATAGCGGACAATATTCAAGCTAGAACAGAGTTAACTTTTTCTATCTCACTTTCTTTCTCTTGTATCCCTCCAGCAAACTCCTTCTGCTTTCCTTCCTACTCTTCCTCCCTTCGTACCTTTATCTGCTGAGAGCTTTCGTTCAGATTGTCCTCTCTCTTCTTGGCCTCCTCCATCATTTGGGCGTTCTTGCTCTTCTCCAGTTGCTCCTTGTGTTTCAGGTTGGCCACCTTCTTTGACTGATCCTTCATCTGCCTGCACACACACATAAAACAGAGTCAGAGTCAATGCGTTGCATCGTTTACATTTTGTATCTGTCTAAACAATCTCTAGAGACATGAGTGGTGTTAAGGAGTGAAAATCTATCTTGCAGTGTATCCCTGAGTAAAACTGAATAGACCCCATCAGTTTCATGCTTAAAACAGCACTTAAATAATACTCCAGGACAGTTCTGGTTTTCAATTTTAGCCCCTGAAGTCAACTTTAATCTCTAAAGTTGAATGAATGAATGAATGAACGTGCATGCACACACAGTGTAATAGCAACCAAACTGAATATACCAGTATTCAAAGTGACAGCAAGTCATGCAAATGCAGCTAACATTTTTTTTTTTGTAATCTAAAGATTCTTAAACGTCTACCACCACACATATTAAATACTCAATACCTTTAAGTGCCATTAGGATGATATTGCAAGACACTATTCTGTGCAACACAATGCTGAAATAAAATCCCTTTGGGCCAATATACCAGTAATGCAAAGATCAGCAAATGAATTTAATAAAAAGCTATGAATCAATGAGTAGATGGCATTAAAGATTTCTCCTCAGTGGGAAGTATGACAGGTCTTTTCGCAGAGGGATTACTGGGTGTCGGGAAGTAGAGCCTAAATCATCATCTGGGGAATGAAAGAGAGAGAGAGAGAGAGAGAGAGCAACAGTAAAGGAGACAAAGAGAAGGAGAGAGAGAGAGATTCCTCATGGGAGCAGCAGGGTTAGGAGATGGAGAAAGGGTTTACCGTAATCCATGTTTAAGCTGTCTGGAAGCCATTGTGCCTCTGTCACAGACCTATCAGCTATCACCCCAGCTTGACTTGATCAGGACCTTTCATACCTTTCACTCATAGACACACACGCACACACATGTGGACTAACCAGCGCTAATGCCAGGAAGGTTCACAAACCTCTACTGAATCATGACAGATGAAAAATAAAACAACACAAAGGACAACAGTGTAAGCATTCTGCTGACTAACACTTCAAACTCAATAAATATCATTCTTTTGTCTCTGCGTACATCTGTGAGTATTTGCATTTTTTTAAACATGTGCGCCGTACGTCTGCCTGTACTTTGCAAATGTTTATGCATGTGTGTGTGTGTGTGTGTGTTCTTGTTATCATAACTTTTTATAGGCTTGTAGATAAATCCATTTTCTTCACTTCCATTGCTGCAGCTGCCAGTAAAAGAGCTGACCTGCAGTGATGGGAATCCACCGCATGCTCCGTCTCACAGCAGCAGCAAAGCTCTGCACTCATGGGAAATCATTTTTACAAGCCATATACTGACTATTTTGTTTCCTAAGGTGTATACAGGTTCCAATCATCCCATGACCTTTGTCCTCTGCCTGTGCTCCACTGCTCTATTCCTTTGAGTGCAATGTACTGCCTGAATTCACGAGAGTGTAAAGTTTATTTGTTTACATCTACAGTGATATACATGTTCTTGAGTCTAAATATTTAATGGCATCTCTTCTCTTTCATCTTTCCTGTCTCTCTAAGCCATAAAATACCTGCTAAACTAACTTAAAATAATGGGAGTAATCCATCAAATGGCTTTTACATCAGTATCACTGCCAGAAAAGTTGAGAAATGACATTGGCAGAGGATGGTAACATAAAATCCTCTATGTGTTCTCTAAAAGGTCCTGGGGGCCCATTTGCAAACCTTCCAGAGAAATTTGGGAAGCTGGAAGAAAAATTGAAATGTGACGACGGGGCCAAAACTGTTCTGCAGCATCAGGCCATTCAAAGCTCACAGAATAATAATCAGCGTGTTAAGTTGTGCCTGTGTGTGTGTGTCTGCGTGTGTATGTTTGGCTTTTACTTGTATTGTTTTGGTGTGTGCATTTTAAACGGTCTACATGTGTACCATATTGCACAGGAATTACATCCAAATTGGGTTCAAATGTTAAACAGGAAAGTAGATGAAGTAACCCTGGAGTCAGATGCATTTTAGTGTTTTTTTTTTTTGTTTCCTTTGTTCGGTCCTGATTCGAGTTTGCACCCTCAATGTGGGATAAAGTTATTTCAATATTTGGGATCAATTTTGCACCATACACTATGTGTGTGTGTATGTAACAGGTCATAAACAGGCAGGAATGTTCCTATTGGAGGATTTCCAGGAAGCTCCAACCATCTGGTTAGCTCTCTGAGGTTTCCCCCCTTCATGCTACATTTACTGTATGTATGTGAGTGTGTGTGTGAGTGCATGTGGAATAGACCTTTAGTTAAGCAATGTTTCCTATTGACTCAACACTCCCACTTACACTCCCTCTCTTTCTTCTCTTTCTAATGCTAAACACTTGTTTTGCTAAAACCTCACTTGTTTGCCTGTATCACTTTTCAGCACGCAGGTCATTTGCATGGGTAACTATCGTGCATCAGACCACAGCGAGTACCTCCTTCTCCGCTCTCATCTCATTGGAATGCTCACCCAATCCAACACCCTTATTTTTTTTGCATGTTGCACTATTATCATTTGCATTAAAAGCAATAATTTATTTGCATCCAGCCAACATAGGAGGACGAGTGGATTTCTCCTCACCGCTCCCCTTTCCCTTCGCTCTCCTCTAAACCCACTCCCTCTCCAAATGCAACACTGCTCTTTCCTTTGGATAAAATATTTTCACTAGACCATAGACCATTTCTTCTCTCCTTTTCCTCTCGCTAATTCCCTCCTCTCCCTCTCTTGTCACTTCCATCTTCTTCCGTGCTTTCCTTTCCCCTGAACGCCTCTCCTCCTCCTCTGTTGTACTCCTCTACAATCCTTAAAGCATGGATCATAGGTTACTGCAATAGTAATCAAACAATCACAACCAGGTTTTTTGCCAGATTGCTGTTTAGAATGTTAAAGAAACCTATCAATTCACATATTATATCCTATGAATAATACTTAAAAGGTAAGGACTTATTGAATTATTATTTATTTAATTTATTATTTATTAATTATTTAACTTCATTTAAAATTACAAATTTTCATTGTGCACTTTTACATTATTACTGGTCAATACTAGAGCTGCAACAAACAATTACTTTCGTTATCAATTAATCTGCTGATTCATTTTTTCGATTAATCGATTAATAGTTTTGTCTATAAAATGTCAGAAAACAGAGAAAAATTCCTGTTATAATTTCTTAATGCTCGAAGAGACATCTGTTTTGACTGATTTTGTCCAAAATCCAAAGATATTCAGTTTATTATCACATATGATACAGAGACGCTTCAAATTCTCTCGTTTGAGAAGCTGCAACCACTCAATATTTGGTATATTTGCTTAAAAAATGACTAAAATGATTATTCAGTTACCAAAATAGTTGCAGATTAATTTTCTGTCCATCAACTGATTGATTAATGAACTAATTGTTGCAGCTCTATTCAATATAATCATATCTTTTGTCATTATATGTCAAATCAGTTGAAATAATCTCTTCCTTTAAGTTGCATTTAATAAAAAAAACTAATTTACCACATTATTACCACATAAAAATGATAAAAGTGTTTGTTCTAGCACTTTACAAGATGCCTGCATTGAGATAAATATTAAAAGTCAAGTGCTTTTAGTAATACTGCCTCAGTGGATTAAACGGATATATTGATGTCTTCTGCATCTTTGTGCATGTTTCTCCATTATTCAGCCTGACATACCTTAATATCTTTAAAAACTTTGGGATGTTGACTTTGATTTAAAAGTGTGTTTTTTCATGACGTAAGGACCAGTGGGTGTAGATACTTTATTTCGTTTATACAAGTTACTTCATTATGAGGTAGTTAGACACTAAAATCCCTCCCAGATCGAGGAGTGCTGCTCTCTATCTGATCCTGACGTCTGACCTCGCTGTGGAAAAGGCAGGAGAAAGGAGAATTTCCCTTCAGGGTTTGATAAATTACCGCTATAATATCATTTCTATACAGCTATATAACTTTAATGTCGTGACATCTGCGTTCAACAGTGCGGCCCAGTCCTTTTTTTTCCATTTCTCCATTTTCCTCTCTCTCTCTCTCTCCTGACTAACTAAACAGATGTGACATGAATACGCTTTAAAAAGTTGCAGTTGTGATTTTACAAATGTTTAATTAAAACAATGCGTGTAATGAAAATGTTTTGGTGTTCTAAAACATTTTCATTACACGCATCGCTTTAAGGGGCAAAAGTTGCCTGGTGAACTCGATGGCTCTGCTCAGCTGAGGCTCTGTGCCATTTGAAGCTGTTTTAATATGTAAAATAATTCCTTCACTCTCCCTCTGAAATCACTTTCAACAACTGCTGCAAACCGCTGGAGGAGGCGGAATCACAGGAGAGTTCCCTTTACCCACAACGCTGTAAACACGGCATACAAATGTGTGGTGAAACCACATCTACGCACACACACACAACACACACACACACACAATTATACAGTTACTGACACAGAGTATAAGCGCACATGAATGCACAAATTTACCAAAACTGTGTCATAGTGGGAGAAACACACACACACACACACGCGTACACACACACACTTGGTGCTGTGAACAGTTTCGAACACAACCTGCTTTATATTATATGAAGTCTTGGATCGGACCACACACAAATATTTAAAGTACACACAGGGCTGCGCGCACATGTACGGTTGTGAATGCGACTCGACACATAACAACATGTGTCCATTTTCCAACACCCACACAGAAATACACACATTCAAACATGGTGGCAAATACTGTAAACATATATTATGTGCTAATGTAAACACACACTAACTTGCTGACAGCACTTTGAACTTCCTAAATTTTGCCCAAAATATCCTCACGCACACACATTTAATATTCTATATTTATAAATGCACAAACAAAAGCCTCCTTTAAAATGTTCATTTATAAAAAAAATACTCTATACTTCTGGCAAAGAGCAGCAAAAATGGAAACACACACACACACATTGCCCTAGGTCACTTTTGGGGACATTACATAGACTTACATTCATTTCCTGGAGACTTACCCTAACCATAACCACTTCTTGCCCAACCCTTACCCTAACCTTAACCACTGATCCAAAAATCAGCATTTTCCCAATTGGGGACATGGCTTTTGTCCCCAATTGGACAAACCGTCCCCAATTAACTGGTCTGAAATGTATTCCCGAAAGTATACACACACACACACACGCACACGCACACACACACATAAACTTTAGTAAACCCCAAACTCTACAAAATAAAAACTTTTAAAGCTCCCTCATTAGCATGTGGCAGCTATTCAGGGACCCACATTAAGGTAATATTAATATTACATTTGGAGTCCTGTATAAATATTTGATCAGAAATGCTCGGGGGCCTCATGTATGTTTACTGCACATAGTTCACCCAACATTAACATCAAGGATTTCCTTTTAACCGTTTGGAATTCAGTATTTCCTTTGAAAATACAGGAAATATTGGTTTGGTTTATTAAGCCCATAAAAAAAACTATAAAACATAAAAAGGAAGAAATGATCAAAAACATAATAGTTAAGCCTTGCTCACTGTTAGTGCAGAAGAAAAACTTAAAGTAGAAGGGGGACATTTTTGAGGAGTTAAAGAAATACTTATTTTGTGGTTTGTTAAATGACTGTAGAACAATCCCCTCAGGTAGAGAAGAAAATAATAATAGAGTAAATAAGGAGGTAAGGCAACTTAGACTGCATATGAGCCTCAGTAACTGCCACACAGTGTGTTACAGGCAACAAGCTGTAAAAAAAAAAAAAAAAAAAAAAAAAAAAATACTGTGATACTACCGCAGTAAGTAAAATGTCTTTTTAAATTGCATCCATCCTTATGAAAATAAATCATATTTACAGGATATATCCACACTTCAGAACTAGCCATACAGCTAATTTGAAAGTGTTTAGATAATAGTAATAGTATAAGCATGTGACAGAGAGTTGGAGTTGATGTTGGCAGTGTCTTTGTTTAATATGGAGAACGGTGAAGTAACTAAATTAAATGCCGACGCTCCGTTCCTCAGCCTTATATTCATATTTTGATCTGAACTCTGGATTATATTGTAGATGAGTCAACAGCACAAGTCAGCTCAATGTCTCAATGCTGCCTTTTAACTGTATACATGAAATACATTCATGCAGTGAAATACAGTAGCGTTCCTTACATATGTCACTACAACAAAGCAGAGTATAATTAGATAAGACAGAATAATTTATAATGTGAGCGCTGCACTGAAGATTTGTACATTTTCTAAAAATATTTTCATTACTCTCAGTCTTTTAAATCGTGTGTTTGCAGGTATTTTAATTAGATAAATCTCAGCAGTCATCCCCACTAGTGTTGTCACCTATTAGCTGGCAAATTCCTTCTTGCATGTGTTTGTGTGTGTGTGTGGAAGATACACACACACACACACACACACACACACGCCAAAAAAATATGCATGGGTCTGTGATAGCGTGTGTGTGTGTTGTTGTCACCCATTAGCTGACAAATCCCTGCACCACCTTGATGCTCAGAGTCATACAGGACCTCAAAGGAATCTCACACACACACCAACACACACACACACACACACACACACACACACACACACACACACACACACACACATAAAGAGACGATGCAATTCCTTTTTAAACTACAGAAACATGGATGTCAGACTTTTGGCAGTGGATGAGGAGTTCCTTAGCTCAAGATCAAAACAACCAGAAAAAAGACAAGACGAGAAAAATAGAAAAAAAACAAAAACACAAAAAAGGACAGAAGAAAAAAGAAGTCTTCTGTCGCCTACCAGACAGAAAAGCAATACTAACTTTTTTCTTTTGTTTTTTTTTTTTTTTCTTTCTCTCTAGAGTTGAATCAAAAACACCAGAACAACAGTGATGAAAAAGCTGACAAGACGGCAGCGGGAACAGTGGCTGTACAAGTTAAAAAAGAAAGAATGAGCTGGCAGTGGGGGGAGACCTTTACAGCAGAGCAAAACACTCAGACCACCAGATTTATGCAGGAAACAGAAGGAAGAAGTGGTTATTATGTGGTCGATCACAATGTGGAGGTCAGAGAAATTTCAATATGACTGTGATATGTCTGTTAGAAATGACCAAATTCAGACATTTGGTTTTGCATGCTGAAATCTCATTACTGCCTCACCCCCTGAGTACAAATAGGAATATTTATAAGTGAAAAAACAAAGAAAAACAAGAGTTTGACTTTTTCAACCTTGGAATAAGGACAGTACTATGTGATCAAACTTAAAAGGAACAGTTGGGCATTTTATGGAAATGTGCTTATTTGCCTTCTTGCCAGGAGTTAGATGAGAAGGTCTATAAAACTCTCATATCTGTCCACCTGTCTGGTTAGCTTAACTTAGCATAAAGTTATGAGAACATGGGGAAACAACTAGCCTTGCTGTTAAAGCTAAAGCTCATAAGTAACACGTTACATATCATTTGTTTAAACCGTACAAAGACCGAAGTGTAAAAAAAAAAAACATATTGCAGTTGAACATGCAATTATGTGGCTTCTTGATCCCAACCTCATGATGACAACAACAGGATATAATGTGAGCTTTAGAGGTGCTTTCCCATGTTTCCAGTCTTCATGCTAAGCTAAGCTAACCGTCTCCTGGCTCCAGCTTCTCATTGAATAGACAGACATCAGTGTATTATCGATCATCTCATCTAATGCTCAGCAATAAAGTAAATCATGTCAAAACTACTCCTTTAAACTATTCAATAAAAGTTTAAAAATATTGTAAAGATTACAACATCTGGGTTGAACAGCAGGAAGTTCCAGGAACAATGTAAAAAAAAAAAAAAAAGTTCACTACAACTTGAGCTGAATCCCAGGCCATCTTGAGTGCTTAACAAAAGTAGTGACAGGAACAAAATATGGAATGATTTCACTAAAACAGCCACAAAGACAAAAAAACCCCAGCAGAAGTAAGAAGATCTCCGAGCAAAAGTTCACAGCTGTCCAAGTTAATAACGGCGATACATTGCTTGAACATTTTTCTTTTATTTGCTGTGGTAGCCTCAAATTTGAAACGATTAAACGTCATGCTACTATGAAAGTTCAAATGCTGGTATCATGAAGAGACTAGCGGGATGTTATAATGGTGGGTGAAAGAAGGAAACAATAATGTTTCCTCTTCAAAGAAGCAGCGATGTGACAGAGAGAGAGAGAGAGCAGAGTGAAAGTCAAGGTGTCTCCTTCAAAGACGAGAGAGACATGATGCGAATGATTAAAAAACAGAGTTTATGACAGAGTGAAGGAGATGAGGGTGTCTCTGTGCAAGGACAAGAGGTATGACAATGAAGGAGAGCTCGATGAGAATGAGAGAGACAGTGACAGAAGAGGAAAAAAAATAGGCGTGCGGTACTAACCTTGAGGCAAAACTGGGTAGAGCAGGAGACAGTGTTGCATAGTAAAGATGAAAGAAAGGGAAAGAGAGACAGAGAAGGACAGGGAAAGGTGAGAGGGGAGACAGGAGTTGAGCGCTAGGTTAGCCAGCTTGATCACTCTTCAAAGAACAGAAAAGGAGATGAGAGACAGAGGAAATGACAGTGAGACAGACAGAGAGACATAATTAACTATAGAGACTCTGCAGGCAGACACATAAACAGGGAGACAGGCATGACCAAGCAAACAGCGAGGCAGGCAGACAGTCACATAGACAGACAGGTTAAACGCAAGCAATCTTCTTTTCATTACAGTAATGAAGGTTACCTCACATGACCCCCTACAGACATTTAAGGGCAGACAAACAGACAAAACGAAAGTGAGCAATTCACCAATCAAAGCACGAGCTGAAAGCATGCTCACTATGCTTTATTTCTTCCTCGGCATATTTCGTTTCCCGCTGGGGACACTTGAAAAGTTTGTGGAATTGTGGAGAATTCTCCACCGAATGGCAGATGTAATTGCTAAGATATGAAGTTTGAAAAAAAATAAAATAAAATTACTTCCTGAATGGGTTGACCCCAAATAGTATTCCTCTCAAACCCTCCTCATATGTTCGGTTTAACTGGCAAAGCCCAAACTCAAGGGTGAGTTTATGCCTGGGAACGCACGCTAATGACAGCGTGCCAGAGACAAATTGTCCATTACAGAACAATATAACACGCAATAAACTTCTCTAATTTCCCATTACTCAGGTTTATACTCTACATCTCTCCAAGCCTCCTTCCTTTCCCTCTCTGTTTTCTTCCCTTTTCAGTCCTCTCTATCAGTTGTGTTTTCTATTTCCCTCTCCTCACCATGTTTGTACTTTTCTGTCTTTCTTTCTGTAAATCTCCACCCCTTTTTTCTTTTCTTTCACACTGTTTTTCTCCCTCCACCACCTCCTTCCTTTCGCTTTTCCTCTTTCTTTCCCTCACTCTGTTTTCCACTCTTCCGTCCAAATCCTTTATTTTGGCCATCAGGGCAGATTTTCAGCTCCATTTCCCCTCAGTGTGAAGTCACTCAGTCTGCTCCAATTACCATCCTAGTTACTGAAATAAATAACCCGGTACCATACAGCTGGATTTACACTAGAGGAGAAAGAAGAAGGGTTGATTTTTACCCTTGTTTAACCCACATCTGATCTTTTCATTAGTAATGTTCCCCCTGCTCACTCATATAGCCGAGGGTTAGCCTTGGTGCCAAGCTAAGAGTTGGCCACAGGCAATTGTATCGTCCACTGATGCTGTACCTGTTTGCTCGGGGCTCTTATAATTCACAGCATGGTTAGGTAGCCCTGGGATGTACTCAGTATTAGTACACTTTATGTTACAGGGTCAGTACTTGCGGCTTCCGAAACAGTCAATTTACTGACTATTACAATCTTAAACAGTGAATGTTTCGTCCTTCGTTAAAATCCGGGGAAGGTTTCCTCATTACTCTGCTTAACTTTTATACAGTAACAAATACTGACATCCGTGAACAATCAGTTGTTTGGTTTAAAATGATTTATGGTGCCTTGCCTGAAGTTCTTGAAGCGGGAGTAAGAAGAGGAAAATAAAAAATCGTACCAATTGACTGTTCTGACCGATTCTCCAGTCATAGCTTAGCAACTGTTACTAGGCGTGGAGGCCTGTAAAGTTTTGGGTTTCTCCACAAGAGTTTGGAGCGTGGCGTTTCTATGTTTTGGGGGTTTTTATGCCTTTCCAAATTCAAAACACGAGGAAAAAAGTGGAAGGAATTTATTAAACAGCGTGTTTACCTGCTCTCAGTCGTAACTCAAAGCCAAGGAGCATATGATTCATCAAGTAACAAGGTTTCAAATTCAGTAGTTTTTGCAGGGTTAGACACAACATTTAAAAAACAGTCCTGTTCGTAACTTGCCCTTCCACTGTGTAGTGTTGATCCACTGTGTGAAAGCTGGTCCTAAATACTATTAGACTTTTGAGTTAGCTGCCCTTTATTGGATTTGAGGAAGTTTACACTCCAGTAACTCCAGTCAAAGTCATTACCAGAGAAAGTGTTACATTTGCCAATCACATTGGTTAGTCCTCATCCTAAAAAACTTATCATGTAATGTTAAAAGAGAAAACATGTTTTGTTAAAATGTGGACAAGGATTTAGGCTATGCAGCCAAATAGAGTTATGTTCAAATGAAATAAGTCGGATCTTATGTTTTCCTTCCATCAAGTACTTACATATTTAAACCCCTTTTACGATATTCTTGTTTTAAAACAAGAGTTGGAAAGATTAAAAAGTCAGCAAGAGACACTTTTTCAACCAACTTATGGAGTTAACGTTAGCTTAATTAGCTAGCTAGCTACACCTTGCAAAATCTGCCAGTGACCATGCTTTGATCTACTTCTGTCTGATGTCAAGGACCCATTATTACAAAACCACCATTATCATTTTATGGGAAGGAAAGCTTGACAGACACAGTAACAGTAACTAAGGGAGGCGAGCTTAGCCAGCTGTCAATTCAGTCCTTTTCATGGCTGTGTTTTATCATGCTAATGCTTAACCACAGCCTTAGGTTAGACATGGATAGCTTCCCTCGTCATATATATAACAGCTAAATGAAAACGCTATGTGTGTGTTCACAGTATCACATATCCTTACACGCTCCAATATAACCCCTACATACTTACTTCAAAGTAATGTGTGTGGCAGTGTACAAAAGGAAAGTGACATTTCCTTATAAAAATCCACTTAATCTTAAATATTATAGGATACTGTTCTCAAATATTCTGTGTTAACCTTAAATCTGACACCGTTCCAGTTTTCAAGCAGCCCGCTATGGTCAGATATTAAATATCGCATGCAGAGAAGCCTTTATTTTATAGTAATCCACTGGGAGAATTGAAATTCTTTGAAATACTTAAATCTGATACTTAAATTTGATACCTTTCCAGTTTTCAAGCAGCCCGCTATGGTCAGATATTAAATATTGCACGCAGAGAAGCCTTTATTTTATTGTAATCCTCTGGGAGAATTAAAATTCTTTGAAATACATATAATGTAAGAACCTAAATCCTATATGTAAACCCACCTGCAGGTTTAAATTGTTATAAAGTTACATTACAATGTTGGCTACTGGCAGATTAAATAACACACACGCATAGACAGAGTTAAAACCCCCCAGTTTGAAGTCAGCAAGTGCTGAATTATTAATAGTCTAGTATTTCTATTGGCCAGACAGACACCGTGAGGAAATACTAAATCTCCCTAAAATCATTAACAACCATTAGTCTTACAGTCAAAGTGATAAACACGCAAACAGACAGTCCAAGGAAGAAACTGGAGAGAGGATTAAAGAGACAGAAAGAGAAACAGCAGACAGACAGCATATGATAGTGCAGAAATCAAAGCTGTCGAGAAGCATACAGACAGAGACAGACCAGTTTTCATAACCACAGACAGCTCTGACACGTCTGACCCTTGAAGATTTACTCTTAACTCTTGCTTCTCCGTTATTTAGGCAGGTCAACCAACTAAATGCAACCTCTTTGCACACTTCAAATTGTTTTTTTTATGTCATTTGTCTGTTGGCCATCAGATAAAGACCCTTGATCCTGTTTAAGAAGTAGTTTCAGGAAAAATAAAAACTTAATCTCCTGAGGCTCACTTTTTCTGTTGCCTTCTTCATACAGAAACACTATGAACAGACAGACAACAGACAGACAGAATGAAACAAACATTCAGGGAGACACACAGAGAGGCAGGCAGGCAGAGGCTGCAGGCATACAGGTAATCAGATACAGACAGAAAGGAAAGGGCAGATAGTAAGATTAAGACTAGCTAATGAGGTAGATATACAGTAGATAGACAGACAGCAAAGAGAGACAGACAGGTTGATCCAAAATTACAAAGACAGGTAAAAAAGTAGTTAGAAACAGACAAATCATTCCTGTTATCAAAAAGATTTTTTTTTTAAAAAAAACAGAGTGAACTGTCCAGACTCCTAATAAAAGAAAAAGAGTGAGTTAAACTCTGCAAGTCAAGCATCCTCGACTGAAAGTAAAACAAAAGTGAAGCTTGAAAACAGAGCCACTAAATGAAAGAGTTGCATCACTGACAGGAACAGAGGCTCAAAGAGTTTCAGGCTGTATAGCCGAGACTCTGGTGCCAAACTGTGCCCTCATTTTACAAACTTTTGGGAGCAGTTTTGCCTGTCACGCCACAGTATAACAGACGACAGAACTTCTGCTGCTGCCACAGATGTGTACCAGTACAACTCGCTCCAGTAACTGCACTTTAGCATTTTTTTTTTTCTTCTCAATCCAAGAAGAAGACCAAATATGTTGTACTTTAACAACATGAGTCAATGCTGCAACTCTTTTATGGTGATTATTAGTGAACATACTCAGCTTTGTCCCATGTGGAACAGGCTTGCGAACACGTGAAACATCTTGAAGTCACATTTATGTGTCTTGTTAGTTTCTTTTAATGTGACACGCTACAAGAAAAAAAAGGGGATTTTAGGGCTGCAATTAATGATTATTTTAATTAGCACCCAGCTTAATCTGACAATTAGTGATGGATCATTGAATTCTTTAGTCTATAAAATGTCCGAAAATGGTGAAACATGTCCATCATAATTTCCCAGAGCCCAAAGTGAGATACATAAATTACTTGTTTTATCTGACCAACAGTCCAAAATTCAAAGATATTCAGTTTATTATTGTATATGATAAAGAAAAGCAAAACATTCTCACATTTAAGAGGCTGAAAGCAGTAAATATTTGATATTTTTGCAAGAAAAATTCAGCCATTGTCAGTATTTTTTTGTCTATTGACTGATCAATAAATCGTCCAAGTTTCAGCTCTAAATAATTTTTTGTATTTCAGTGAATTATACCTTAAATGCCCACAGATCATTATGTCATCATTGAAGATGTAACACATAATGAATGACTGTATTAGTGAAACTATCTTGTGAATTTGACATGTCACATACTGTCAGACGACATTTTAATCTCAATGGAGTAACCTCTGATCATCTTAAATCACAATCTGCACCATGTGGCGATCAGAGGTTCAATTCCCAACTGGAACCGTTGAAGCAGATTTTTGCAATAAGGAAGTATTTCATTTCATTGAACCTTTCCACATGGGAGTAGTTGCTTTTATAAAGTGCTCTCATATCCCGTCCCATGACAAGCAAAGTGAGGTTTGTCGTGCAATGGTCTTAATTGACTGACAGGGACTCCAGCCACTCACGTGCCCAGGTAGTCCCACACCATCCCCCCCATTGGCTGCTGAGAGGCAGCGGGGGGAGGGACTTGTTTTCGCGACTGCTGAGAACGCCACAGATGAGAGGCAGAAGGATTTCTGGGGTGTGATGGATGCGCACGCACACACACGCACACACACGCACACACAGCAAACAATCATGAATGCACTCACACAGATACAGAATCACATGAATGTATACAGTTTTTATGCATACACACATGTGAATAAGGTATGATGACCAAAATAGGAAGAGACAAGGGATGACGGATGAAATAAAGCCAAAATAAAGAGAGAAAAGGGGAAGAAAGAAGGGAGAGGAAGAGGAGGGAAAAGTGGAAAACTACTGATTACCATAGACTCCAACAATATGTAGCCTGAAACTGAATGGAAAATGGACAACAAAGTGGAGTCTAATTTTACATTAAATGATTATTTCAACAAGTAAAGACAGTCACAGGTGTTTCCTACTGATTTAGATTAATAGAGGAAGGGAAGACATGCATGAATTTTTTTTTAGAAATTCTGTTTTCCTTTTCAACTAGAGTAAGGATTTTTCTTTTCAATTCAAAACATCCCCCTCTCTGTTCATGCATCTCATGTATCCTCCTCTCTCACCTCTCCAGTTCGTGGATCTTTTTCTCCTTGTCGTTCTTCTCATTCTCCATCTCCCTCAGGATCTCCAGAAGTCGTTCCACCTCGGATTGGGCCTTCCCAGCATCCTCTTTGTGCTGGGCCACTTCCTGCTCCAGGCAGGAGATGCGTTCGGAGAGTTCAGCGTTGGCCAAGGACTCCGTTGCTGCACTCTGAGCCTGGAACAGAAATTAATTATTATAAATAAACTGAGGGTTAGCTTCCAAAATGAGGTGACCACCATTTGATGGAAACGATAAGGTCTAACTAAAAAGCACGTGCCAATAACAATATGTGTGTTAAGGACGGGTTGGATGGATTTGATGAAACTGACACATGGCTTTTTAGACTGTTTAAGAGTATAACTGGCATGAAAAAGATAAACAAGATAAAATTACATTCAAATACCATCATTCTGAGACCAGCAAAAGGATTTATATGCTTTTGTACTGAATACAAGACACTCGAGATATTGCTTTTACAGTAGCACCTCAGGTCAAGTATGTACAGTGTTTGAGAAACAGTAAAGACATGATGCAGCCTGATCAGTTGTGATAAAAATCAAAGTTAATTGGGTGAAGCAACAACAAGCCTGGAAAAAATCTAACAAACTAAGTTTTATTAAACATGAATGACTTTAATATAGAACAATGTGTGAGGAACTCAATACATTTGGGGACAAAACATGATGGTGATAATGAGTTTGAACTTCTCCTTACAAAATCTGGACACCATGAACCATGTTGCATCTCCCTCCACCTTAGTTTCCTCTCACCTCTCTATTATTGCTATCAAATAAACAAAATAAACAATAAGCCATAAACCACAGTATGGTATGAATGCTGCTGTGTTATAAATGTGTGTAGGTATGTTATTAATAATTAAGGTATGTTATTAATAACTGTAAGCATTGTGGTTTGGCTCACTAATGATGTCTTGAGTTTGGGTTGCTTTTCACACACACACACACACACACACACACACACACACACACACACACACATAATGTTGATTTATGATAAGATTAGGATGATCATAAAAAGGTGAGGAAAGTAAAAAGGTAAACTGAGTTGGGAGTGTCGTTCCTCTTTCTGCTGCTCTGCTCAGCTATGCAGAAGATGCATAAAACGAGAAAAAGAAAGAAATGAAATAAAACAAAGAAAAAAAAAAGGAGTTATAACCAGCTTAGAGGTTAGAACAGCTGTGTGTGTTTCCCAGAAGCAAATGTTGCTCTTGGGACAGATTGACTTTGTGTGTGTGTGCACACGCCTTGGTCCCACAATACATAAACCGTATTAGTTTTGGAAGTGCACAACAGTTTTTACAGGTCTTTATGTGGAGAGAAAATGTTTGGGTGTCTGACGATATAATAAGAACATCTGGGTGGAGGGAAGAGGGAGAGAGAGAAAGACAAATAAGACTGGGAAAAAAACATCACACACAGTGTCACATGCAGAATGTCAATCAAGTCGCACACACACAGACACACGAGTTTTCACTCTTTCTTCCATCCATGGTAACAGAAAGAGACTAAGAAAT
The DNA here is from genome assembly GCF_914725855.1 of Thunnus albacares. Classification (NCBI taxonomy): domain Eukaryota; kingdom Metazoa; phylum Chordata; class Actinopteri; order Scombriformes; family Scombridae; genus Thunnus; species Thunnus albacares. The sequence continues at coordinate 12,754,491 of NC_058128.1, read as the reverse complement.
ATACTCTAATGAGAGAAACACCAGAGCTCCAATGACACCTCCATACATTCTCTGTCTCTCTCTCTCTATCTCTCTCTCTCTCTCTCTGCCACATACGTACACACACATACATACACACACACACACACACACACACACACACACACACACACACACACACACACACACACACACAGACCTACATGCACATTCAGGGTGTGGTGGTGGTGCTGTCTTCTCCACTCTGTGAAAATGACTGTAAGGCTGTCAGCAAGCCGTCACACACACACCATTTTATGGGCTGCTGTGTGGGAGAGAATATGTGATATGCAAACACACACACACACACGCACACACACACACACACACACACACACACACACACCTCTTGGAAAACAGTTAAAGGAAAACAAGAAAGGGGAGAAAGACGTGAGAAGTTTTTTAGTTTAAACCCTCTATTTCTGTGCAATTGTCTTTTTTGTTTAAAAAGTGGGTGCTGTATGTATTTTCCTCACCAATGAGATTCATTTAATGGATGTTGTTTTGTTGGCTAAACTGTGTCTGTCCATCACGGCCAACATTAGGCCACAAAACTGTTTTTGGAAACGTTTTAGTCCACCTGTCTTCATCCAAATGTAGCCTGAGCTGGGTGTTAAATTTGGACAATTAATACAACCTCTACATCCATCTGTGTAAGGATGTAATGTTCATGCTTTTATAATCCCATTAACACATCGTTATTATTACATTTTTGGTATTTTCACTTTCAGCTAAAACTGGGTGTTCATTAGGTGGCTGCTTTCCTAACCTAGTCATCATCAGCATCTCGTTTGATGTTATGTTACAGCTAACCTTCTTTAGCTGGTTATCCAGTTTGACACACTCCTCTCTCTTTTGCTCCAGGCTGATCTCCAGACTCTTCAGCCTGTTGTCCTTCTTCAGAGCCGAGGAGGCCAGAGAGGAAGCCTTCTCTTTCAGATCCAACACAGATGTCTGGAGGGTAAAAAGGGGGGACAAAGAGAGAGACAATGAGTGATACAGACAGAAGTCAAAACCACAGCTTCTTACTGCTGGATACTGAGCAGCTCAGCTGAAGCAGATGGGGGTTTAGTGCATTACTCATGGGTATATCAACAGTATTGTCACCAACCGCCATTATAGAATAATTCCATTTCACAGTTTTGGCAATCATTTCTATCAGTTATGGTAACATTGTGATTGTGATCGAGAGATTAGAAGTTGTAAACAAGCCAAAAGTTTAATCTTGTAATAGTTTCGTCCAAACCATTTAATTTTGAGATTAAACTGAAAATGAACACACCCAAAATGTTGGTAATATTCCCTTCACCCCTTAATCCCTTAACTGCTGTAACTTGAACCGGGAGATTGAACTGTAAATTGTGATGGATTTTACTGGTTTACAACACAGTTTGGGTGATAATTTCACATTCATTTTTGTTTTCTCATCCAATAAATTGGTTAACCTGGAAGTTTGTTTAAAACCTGCCGCATCATCTGACTACCCCTGTTTCTTGTCCCATTGAGGCTCTTTTATAGCGATGTTGCTGCATCCCCAGCAGAGTAATTATTATCATAATTGATAACAAATGTATAATTATATATTATAACTGATATGAATTATTATCAGTCATAAAATCCAAGTCATAAACTGTCATAAACTGGAATTATCATTCCTCCAAAGTTGGGAGATTGACTCCATCCCTTGTTCTTCAAAACTTTTTCCCATGACCTGTCTCTTTTCTCACTCTTCCAGCTCAATCCCTCCATCCGTGAAGTCTCTCTCCCTTTCCTTTCTGGTCTTTTCCTCTTTTGGTAGGGGCAGTGAAACAGAAACCGACAGGCACAGAAGAGACACTCAGACATGTAATTTTACCCTTGACTGACAATACCAACTCCAGACTACAGATCATCATGTTTGGCCGGGCTTTGGTCAGTGAAACCTTGCTGCTTACTCTGATTATATTTAGGTACGTATATATATTGCTGTTGTCAGACAAACCCCAAATCTGCATTTAGCAGTGTAGAGAGGAATGCGTGTTTTCTCCACAAGTTTTCCCATGTATTTCTGAAATTATATAATGGGACAGTAACAGGTTTTATGACCCCACAATCACTAAAATTAGCAGAACAGTCCATGTAAGAAAAAGCAAAAAGTACTTTTTACTACAACATGTGCGTTTGATTTTAGGGTGTATTTCCCCTTTAAATGAATAGTTTCAATAGGAATAGGAATAGTTTTACTTTTACACATATTCTCTTTTTCTTGCCGAGAGTTAAATGAGGAAATCAATACCACTCCCATGTCTGTACTGTAAATATGAAGCTTCAGCCAGCCGGCGGTTAGCCTAGCTTAGCATAAAGGCTGGAAGCGGCTATCCTGGCTCGGTCCAAAGGTTTAAAAACATCTGTCTCGCAGTGCCTCTAAAGCTCAGTTATTAACATGATGTATCTTGTTTATTCCATACAAAACCCAAATATAAAAACATCAATTTGTGGTTTTACAGGAACCGCCTGCTGGTAAAAGAGCTTTATGTTTCGCTAGAGACATGACAGCAGCAAATAAACGTATTTTATCCTCCAAAATGTCCAACTATTACTTTAAGACCTTTTATAGGATAAAATTCATGCCACAACATACTATATTTTTTTGCCTCAACACAACAAATGACATACATATGCCATGTGTGTGTTAACATGTGTCCTTACATATGAAACAGGTGTGTGCAGGTGTGCTTTGATGTGTTAATTTGCATGCATGCAATTATTGTCCATCTTGGCACTGAACAAAACAGATAATGTGAATTTCAACCAATCACACAGTGGGCTAACATCTAGGACTGGACCATGTGAACTAAAATCTATATCAAGATAAAGATACTAGCTGGTTGGTTGACAAAACTTCTGACTGGATGTCATTGGTTGTTGTAGCTATTGTCAGGAAGTAGATATTTATTATAAATTGTGATATTGTTGAGCCCTACTAACATCCGTTTCTTCATTTCTTTCTTTGTTCTTGCGCCATCTCGGTGGTCATTTTGGTTGTGGTTTGACATCTGGCCCTGACTGTACAGCAGGATGTGGAGTTACCACTATTTTTTTTTAATTTTATGAACACTGTTATAATAAAGAAGAATGATTTCTAAACACTGGGTGTATACCTGCTTATGCTTCCTGAGGAAATTAGTGGTTAATGGTTAAGTTTCAACTGTGCTGTCCAACTGCTGCAGGGTGAATTAAGAGGAGACAGTTTGCAAAAATGCTTTGTCATCCTCCATCTCTCCCTCATTGCCTCAGCTTTTGTGTTTTTATATGAATCACAAGGGTCACAACAGGAAGAATTGTGCTCCAAACTCTGCTTCCATTGGTTGTGGGTCTTGCATATTGTTGTTAGGGAAACGCGATTGTTTTATCATTGTTGTCCTTCAATGCAAAGACCTTGGGAGGATCCAAGGTCGATTCTGCAGCGATAGATCAATCACGTTTCCTCAATAGGGACATGGAGAGAGAGAGCAGAGAGAGTGCGTTTTTCTGACTTACAGCACAGATAGATGTGTGTCTGTATGTGTGTGTCATCTACCTCACGGTCAGCGAGGTCAGTCTGCAGCTGGGAGACTTTCTCCCTCAACTCCTTCAGCTCCTTCTTGCTGGTCTCCATCTCCTCCCCCTTTTCTCTTTCCTCCCTCTCCCGCTGATCCTTCAACCGCTCGATGATGCGCTCCTGGACGGAGGGAAGGCCAAGGAGGAAAAGAGGGGATGGGAGTGAGGAGGACAGAAGAAGGGAGAGGAGAGGGAAAGGTAGGCAAGGTAGAAGGAAAAGAGAAGCAGAGGGAGAATAAAATCACCACATACACTCCAACAGTCATTCACAGTCACTCAATATCAAGTTTCTATACTAATAACAGTCGCATTAAACTTAATGTACATGGCAGCTCTGACAGGATCTAACAGCCAACGGCGATTTTAGACACGTAATACGTTCTGGCACAAGATTTAATATTCACAACCACTAAAACACTATAGACACTCTCCAGCTATAGAACAACACAGCGGCTAGTTCAAGCACGAGTACAAAAGTTCACACACACAAGAGCAGCGCACAAAGCCCAAAGAGTATATTGGCTGTCCTGTGTGTGTGCGCCTGTGTTCTTCTATCTTTGAGAGGACCGATTTGACTCACCTCAAGAATGAGGAAATTTTTTGGCTTTCTTGACTTCTTCAAAGGGCTGTTTCAGGGTCGAAGGTAAGAATGAGGGCTGCAACTAACAATTATTTTCAATAAGGATTAATCTACCAATTATTTTCCCTCATTAATTAATCGTTTGGCCTATAAAACATTAAAAAATGCCAAGGCAAATGTTGCTTATTTTGTCAAATCAACACTTCAAACCCAAAAATATTCAATTTACAATCATATAAAACTGAGGAAAGGAGCAAATCCTCAAATATGAGATGCTACAACCAGAGAATACTTTGCATTTTTTCTTAAAAAACTACTTAAATTATTAATTAATGACCAAAAAAGCTGTTGAATAACGTGTCATCAGTGAAATAATCAATCAAACGATCAGTCTTTTCAGCTCTAATTAGAATTTAGTAAGTTTTAGGTTAAAGTTGGTGTTGGGCATGTAGTTGTGATGGTTAAAGTTAGGAGCTCGGGAACACATTTTGTCAATGATGGTCATCACAAGTATAGAAGAAATAAATGTTTTTGTGTTGCTGACCTACAACAAATATCTGCATGACTAATATCGAGCAAATTTATTTGATTTTTTTCATGTTTTGTGTCACAATCAATATTACCATACTGGAAAAATATACTTGCAAAAATATAATAACATGGAGAAGACAGATATTCAATGGAGCAGACAACAATATATATATATAAATAGCATGAAACACAAACAAGATACAATGCATAAAATTAAAGAATGAAAAAGGATAAAAGCACTTAAAGTTAAGGTAACGTATTTCTGATCTGCTTTGAAACAACACAGTGCTAAAAAACGTGTGTGTGTGTAACAGAGAAAAGTAGGAAAGCAAGAGAAGGACAGAAAGGAAGACAGAATGCTAAAACAATGAAAATGGGAGGAAAAAAGTTTGAGAAAGTCTTCTGGTTGAAGTAGAAGTCGTCGGCCACCTCTGCCTGCCAACACTCACACATCTAGCTGACACCCTGAATATTAGTCACTGGACAATTAATAGCCGTGTTTCCTGTGTGTGTGCATGTGTGCGCGTGTGCAAGTGCGAAGGAGATTGGGTCGGTAACACAATCGCGCCTAACAGTACAAAAATATATTTTCATCAAACACTTTAAAGTGGTCTGCTGGTGTAAGTGTCATTGGTTAGTTTCCCAGAGTCAGGGTCGAGTCCTCACTTGGAGCAAAGACGAAGACTCATAGATCACACAGAAGACGGTTGCGAGTTCGAGTCTCACGCTCAGGTGGTTCAGGACTTTTGTGGCTACGGTATCTGAATGTTCAGACCCAGGCAGCGACCGTGCGTTTGTTGTTTCGGTTGAAGACCGAGCCATGTGGCAATGTGCTGGACGGTTCCTGATCTTTTATGAACACAGGCTGTCAGTGATTCAATAATGAAACAGCCAATGTGATTATTGGTTCATTTCCCATTATCCAGAGTCATCTGGTCATTATGTGGGTGGTCGGTGGTTTTGCTCATAATGGTTTTTATTAATGTAACCTTGCTCGGCAGTTGACCTAAGGTTGACCAGCAACGTGTGTCTGTGTGTGTGTTTGTGTGTGTACCTTCTCCGCCAGAGCCTCCTCCAGTGTTCCCAGTGCTGTGTCGGTGTTTGAGGTATCTGTCTGTAAAGACTTGACTCTATCTTTCAGACCACTGAGCTGTTTTTCTTTATCCCTCAGCTGATCCTGGAGATTCTCTATCTGCAGAGAGAAAAGGAGGGAAACATTAATAAACGGTTTTGTTTTGATACGTAATTCACCTGTTTACCAGTGTGTGTCGATGTTGATATTTGTCATTTTTTTTTTGTTTCAACAACAATTAAAGGACCAATATTTGTTTAATATAACATAAAAAATATAACATTCATTTTACAGTTGAAAAATAAACACTGACATTACATAAAACTATTCAAATATATGAAATCACAGCCTATAAAACTTGAAAAGATGAAGCAGTGTGAGCATGCCTGTATTAAGAAACATTAAACATTCATTTTCTATTCTGCAATTTCTTGTTACTCATCAACCAACATTGAGTATATGAAGTTACTAATATATCTGTGAAGCTAAAATCTACAGATAATATCAAAGAACTGAGCTTTCATTGTAACAGCAACAAATAACGATGATTTAGATGATTTATGAGCTTTTTATCAATCAAAATGAGACATCAAAATTAATTAAAAGTTAATAATGTAAGAAGACAATCACAATCTTATAACCCATACTTTTGCTTGCATCATTCGACTGTAAATGCAGAATACTTGAATCCCTTTTGACTATTTCCAAGTGCAAAGTGCTTCCTGCTTATTACATACATATACAAAACACGCATGTAAATTTTACTGAAGATAAAGAAAAACACTATAAAACTTCAATGTAATGTGAATAAAAACCTTATTTACATTGCAGTCCTCCCTGATTTTCTCTTAAAAAACAAACATACGAATCCCTGCCTTCCACACTGTCTTGAATATAACAGGCAGTTTCTTGTAAAAGGTGTCTAATGTGATTCTATCTGGAAATATGCAACCCATGAAGAAGGCTGAGAGGCGATGCGTTGTCAAATATGAACTTTCCACCTAAGCTAAACTAACTTTAACCCCAAATACACACTCTCTACTGTACCTCCATCTCTTTATCTCCCCCCCTCCTGTTTCCTCTCACGGTGATTTGGGAACAGATTCATTTTCTGTTAAAACACAAACTCAACAAAGATGACTGAAGAACTCACTATTTCCCTATAAGCCCACAAAGTGTATATGGGAGTGTGTGTGTGTGTGTGTGTGCAGGAAGATCACAGACAAAGATAAGGCGTTATGTCAACTTCGTGGTCTTCATTAAAAAATGGATGGAACAAAAGGTTAAGCAGGACAGAAATAACAAATGAGGAATTGAGGGGGAAGAGAGAGAGTGAGAGAGATGGAAAGCTTATGTAATGTAGTGTTATGAGTGAACTTGGGTGGTAAAATTACAAAAATTAATTCTCCCTTTCTTTCTGTTCCCTTATTCTTTCTTTCGCCGGAGAGAAAGGAAACCAAGCGATTGACAACCTGCCACCAAAGAAAAAAGAAAAGTAAAAGAAAGTCTGATTGGTATGTAACCTTTGACTCCACTGCAGGTGAGAAACACACATTTACACTACCGCAGAGACTGTGTGCATGAGTGTGTGTGTGTGTGTGTGTGTGTGTGTGTTCATACAGTAAAACATTTCCAGCGCCTCATTAATCAACTGTTCACCTGACAGCTTGACTGACAGTTCCTCCTCTCTCTCTCTCTCACACATTCGCACACACACACTTGACATTGAGAAGCCGAGAGTCTCTTTGATCCCATCTGCACTTCCTGAAACTGACAACTGCTGGATGCTTACAGACACACACATACACACACACACACTCACTGCTGTCCTATATTAGACCCCAAATCGTCTGTGATAATGAACTGGAATACGTTAACAAAACAATAATTGGCTGACGCTTCTCCTTATGTCATGGTTCCCCCTCACACATAAATTCATTTACCAACAAGAGAAAAAGGATGATGGGTGATCAGACGGATATCTTCACAATTAATTGTCTCTGCGCTCATGCTAATTTTCTTTACTACTAACGTACAGTGACAGATAAGAACATGAGGAGGAGGAGGTGGACAAAGTGGAAGCCGTAAGATGGTATTTTTAGTTTATCCACATGCAGAAATGAAATGCTCAAACACAGAAGAAAAGAGGGAATCATAAGGGCAGATTAGATAAAGGAAAAGTCAGCAGCATTTCAGTCTCCCTCTCAGACAGTGGACTGTATTCTATTTGAAGACGGCAGAGGTCATCATTTATTGAACAAGCGGAACTCATTAGTATGCATCTGATTTCAAACACGCTCAGTCTCTCTCCTCCCCCTCCCTGTCTTGCTTTATGTCTGTGTGCTTGATTGTCTCTATCAATTACGTCCTCTCACGCTTTGTCTCTACATTGTTTTTTTTTTAACAAGGGACAACCGGAGAGACAGGGAGGGACGGAGAGGGGAGGAGGTCGAAGGTTGCAAGAGACATACAGGCTGGTAATGGAGGAATTCAGCTGTACACTAGATTTTTCTGGCCCATCCATCTAACTGACAGCATTACCACAGAAATGCTGTCACACCACAACAACACATTGAAAAGTGGCCAAAAAAATGCAGAAAGCATCTGTAACACTGGCTCCTTGTGTACCTGCCTGTCTGCTGCCTTTATGTGTCTGTGTGCTTTATCTTCTAAACTACACACTGTCCTACAGCCCCATCTAGTGGCTGTGGTATTATATAACAACATCATATTCTTTGAATAATAATTACACTTCTGCACTTGCAGATTTAAATCACAGAGTGAATGAGAGTGTGCAACACTGTCATCTTAATAAAAGCTATCTTAGCCTCTCCTTGTCACTATTTCCATTCATTCTTCACATTTTCTGTTCTCAGAACTCTGTCAGAAAGTGAAAAAATCTCCTGAACAGAAAGTCATAGTTTTACATTTTTAGTGGCTTGTTTAAAATAACGAAATACTGGTAGGGAGCAAGAGCAGAGATACAACATCACAGCAGTGCTCATGCATCCTATTTCTGTTTGACCTTACTGAGTATGTTAACTGAATAAATGACCTTTTCATTGGTTGACACGTTATATGTATGAGTCTTCTTACTGTACCTTCTTCTGCAGGACATTGACTTTGCGTTCCTTCACGTCCAGCATATCTTTGAGGTCGGTGATCTCTCCGTGCTGAGTGCTCTTCTCTTCTGTCAGCTCAGATATCTGTTGACTCTTTTTAGAGAGGAGAGACTCCTTTTCTTCTAGGCGAAGACGCAGCGCATCCACCTGTGCATGCACATAATTGAAAGTCAACGGAAATAAATATTCAAAAACTAATGATCATTTTTCTGACTTTTTGTGACATTTAATGGTACCATTGCACACAGCAGCAAAGTTATATTAACAGTGTAAGTAGAAGGGTAACTGTACCTCAGTCTGAAGTATAGCAGCTCTCTGTTCCTTGGCAGTGAGAGACTCCTTGAGTACGTCAACATGTTGTTTACTGTCAGAAAACTGATTGTTCAGGGTTTCCAGTTTGGTCCGGAAAGCCAACAGCTCGCTGTCCTTACGACTCAGATCTTGCTTCACCTGTTCCATCTGAGCAACACAACCACATGAAATACAGAGAGATGGGGAGAAAGACCAACTTAGAGTCTGGACTACAGAGGATTACATGCTTTCTCCTGTTAAAATGCATTAAAATCCACTACAAGTGAGCTAAGTGAGCGCTTGTTAAGGTCTTAAGCCATTACTCATAACTCCATTGTAGAAGACCAACTGCAAAAGAAAAGATATTTGGAAAAACACAGATGATGAGTCACAATATGCCGTATCATTTCTACTGCAAAACTATTTGAACTACTCAATGGGGAGGTTTTACTTCTTACTGCACAGAAGATTGTTTTCATTATTGCTCTCGATCACAGCTGTGCAGTTTTACATAATCAAAACCAAAGTCTGCTGTTGTTGATCACGAACCTTCAACTGGGGGTTCAGTGTTTTGTCATTAGCCTTTCTCAGGCAGTAGTTAAGTAGCTGACAGTAGTGATACTTGCAGAATACACAGCTAGTATTCTGAGTGGCCTTCTACAAGGGCTACTATGCCAGTTCATGCTCAGGGAGCTGTGAGTTTGATCAAGTAGACATATTTTGGATTTTTTTAAAGGGAAAGAACTGTCTTTTTTCTAGTTTCTCTCCTGGAAAGCAAACAATGGTTAAGTACACATCAAAGTTTAAAGTGCAGTATTACACAACTATTAAAATCTATACTTCTCAGCTATGTGTTTGTACCAGAGGGTCAGGGTCAATTCTTTCAGTTAGACCAGGATTGTTAAAAAAAAAACAAAACACATGGTGACATAAGTGACGTAACCAAAGCTCTTTTGGGATCTATAGGAGGTGATCGGGAGTGAATTTTGTGAGTGAATTTAACGTTATAAATAAAAAGAATGGACCCAAACCACTCAGAAAATCCATCAGCAAAGTGATCCAAGCTACTAGCTGAGAGAGACCTCATGCAAGGAGAGAAAAGCTGGTTAGAGATACACACAAAGTGTAGCACCGCTGGATGACTGTATTGTTCAGACTGCTAGACGACTGTCAAAAGCTGTTGATCACAGACCTATATTAAAATGAAAAATCATATTCTGGGTCCCTCTGCTCTGCTCAGAAAGAAACTGTCACTGTGACTTTCCAACTGAGTCATTATCAGCATACCATAAAGACAGAAAATATCTTCTAGTAAATTTACCTGACTATTAAATACATGTTTGCAATCCTAGGGTTGCCTGAATCTAAAGACAAAGATTACATGTAATAAGGTGAAGAGCATTATGTTCACTGGGTGTTGATACATTTGGAATATTTGATTAACAGTAGTAACTCCACCACAATATCCAATGGATATAGTTAGATTCTCCATTTTGCCCTCCAAATCTCAGTATTTCTCAGCGACATCAACTTATTTTGTGTCAGCTGCCTATAGTGATCGGCATTTGAGAGTTACGTTTGCTTCCTGCTGTCTGAACACACAGTCACACTACTGGCACTCTAATCTACTCAAGCAGCAGCCATTAGCCAGTCAACCTGAGCGAGAAACCAAGAAAGACAGAAAGAAAGAGAAGAAGAGCGCAAACAGACACAGAGATGTGTCTCTTACTGCAGACACCTCCCGCTGAAGCTCATTGGCCCGTTCCTTTAGCTCCTCCTTCTCTGATTGGCTGTTACTTAGCTCTTCCTTCAGCTGCTCAACCTGGCAGGAGAGGAGGGCGTCACTGTGACCACAACAGTTCAACCTGGCATCCCCAGGCACATGCTGAGATACTGCATGAAAACCACCTACGCCCTTGCTCGGCGTCACGACTACAGTTATGTACAGAGTGAGTGTCTTTGTATGCGTGTAATAACTCACTTTAGGTTCTCATACATCAAATTAAAGAATAGCCCCGCAATTTTTCAAATCTATCCTAAAACAATAGTCAGGTGCCCACATGAACACTGACACATGTTTTTCTTGCTGTCATCATTCCTCTTGTTAATATTGGCCATTAGAAGATACCTTCATAATGCACTTACAAATATAAGTGATGGGGGACAAAATCCACAGTCCTCCATCCATGAAAAAATGTATTTAAAAGTTGATTTAAAGATAATATATGATAAAGAGACCTCACCCATGCAAATTAGTGAAATCAAGTCAATATCTTTCAAAGTTACTTTCTTTTTAGTGTCAAATTTCCTTTTCTCATTGAGACACAAAGAGGGATTCTCTTTTACTAAAAAGACTAACTGTGGAAGATTTTATTTGACTAACTCAACAATCTGAAGCCTCATATTATCTTCAGATAAATCTTTAAATACTTTTTTGGACTGGGACTGTGGATTTTGTCCCCACTTCCATCATAAGCACATTTGGAGGGGATCTTCTGATGGTCAGTACGAACAGGAGAAATGATTACAGCGAGCAAAACCTGTCTCAGAGTTCATGGGCACCAGACTTGAAAAACTGTGAACACATCCTTGAATAATTGATATTTGCCTGTGGAAAAAAGACTTAAGGATACACAAGCTGTTCATCTACAAAGGTCATTAGGAAAGAGTAATTTGAACAGCATTCCTGCACTGTGCAGTGCAAGTTTCAACAAGATGCTATAGAGGTTTCTGGTGGTTAATATATAGTAATTTTTATATTCAGCTGTTACTCAGGACTGCTGCCAAAACCCTTATAATTCCTGCATGTCTAAAACAACGATGTAATGCATTTATGGTATTGTTGTAAACCTCTAATAAAGTATGCTAACACTGAAGAGGATTTAAAGTAGAGGTGTAAATTACTCCTTTCACAAAAACATCTACATTTCAACTCAAACAAGCAAAACAAGCAAAAAAAAAAAAAAAAATCATCTGAATTTCCAGACTGGCTTGTCTCCTAACATGACAGATGCACTGGTTTGTTTTAATGAGCGGGACTCTCACAGTAACACTTTTTTGTTCTTGACACTTAAGATGTATCCGTCAAGGTAAGTGTAACGGAGCAAAGTTATTTTCCCCAGTAAGCTCATAAATCCGGCAATCTTTCAAAACACAAAGAGAAAAACTGATGAAACAAGCAGATATGTGTGCATGTTAGGGTGTTTGTGCGTGTACTGTGCATCCATCACCTTGTTCTTCATGAACTTGGAGTGGGATCTGTAGACCTCCATCTGCTTGATCTCTTCCTCTCTCTCCTCGCTGCTCAGAGCTCCGTTGGACTTCAGCATGTTCACCTCCTCCTCCAGCTCTCTCATGCCGCGCTCCATCGAGCTGATCTTCGCATCCTGGCAGGACATCAACACACACATGTCAAGAGACGAGACCAGGTGTGATTCACTTTACTTCGGCCATAAGTTTGATAAAAAATGGAATACAGCCTGTTGGTATTTCAAGGTGGTGAGCAGAGTAGTGGATTCAATCAAAGAAAGTCGCTCTGAAAGGTAGCAACTAGTTTGAGGAATAACTGAAGCAAGCATGATGTTGGAGGCAGGAGAGGGTAACCCTGATTGACCCACAGAATTCACAGTCCTGATCTGCAGCATTAGCAATATCCCATTACATTTTATTTTCTCATACATCCTACAGCCTCATCACTATTAAATCTAGCTGGTTTGCAAATGCAGAACAATATGATGTAGCCAACGATAAACAATTGTACTATATGAGCATCTTCATCATGCCCCCTTCAATCCAGTTTTTGCCAGATTTGTTCACTCTGACCTCTTGTGCTGGATGCATCTAAGAGAATCTTGTTAATACTGTTACTGTAATATTACATGTTTGGTATTCTGTGATAAAAAGTATCTCCACAAGAGGGCACAATTTGAGTTATAACAGGAGTTTTGAAAATTGTTTTGGTAAAGTCTTTTGAACTTAGCATGCTATAAAATGATAACAATTATCTGTATTATATTAAAAATATTATTCAAAAAAATGCACTATACTACTTGTATTTGTGACCAAAAACCTTTCCGTGACACATTTTGATCAAAAGCTCATCTACACAAAAAACTGATGAATGTGCAATTATGAATGGATGTTCATATTTTTGCACTGTCAGGCAAGAGGAACAGACCTTTGTGTAAGGAATAAAAATGCCAAAATAAATACAAAGTTATTTCAGTGTCAAAGCTAATGTTCAACAAGTCAGTTTCATACTGCAACGATTAGTTGATTAATCGATTAGTTGATCATCAAAAAATTAATTTGATTGATTGTTTCAGTCATTTTTCAAAAAAAAAAAGAAGCCAAATACTTGATGGTTCCAGCTTCTCAAAAATGAAGATTTGCTGTTTTTCCTTTTCATATATGACATATCCAAACATTTTAGACTGTTAGTCAGACAAAAAAATCAATCAACTAATTGGGAAAATAATCAACAGATGAGTCAATAATGAAAATAATTGTTGCAGCCCTACTTTATTGTGGACAATATTGCACTGAAAGATAATAAATATTGCAAACATCCACTAAATACAGTATGTACTATGTATACAGTGCAGCATAGCATCAGGGCTGAATCAAAACTATACTGTATATTCAGTCTTATTGCACTATTGTATTAAAGTCTGTATTTAAGAGACATGATGCTCCTGTATAGTTACTATAGTATAGAATTAAGTGATGCTGACTTTACAGTATAGCACAAATACATTCAAATGAAATCAAATCATTTACCTTCATTTCGATGACCGTCTGTAGGGCCTTGGTCTTGGTTGATTCTGGAGCTGCTTCGTATCTCCTGTGTAGCTCCTGAGAGACACACACACCACGAGGGTCACCAGACGATAGTGAGAGAGAAACAGAGGGATGATGAGAGGGACGCAGTGAGGGAGGAGAAGGTCGGGGCCCAGTAGAGGAGGCGACAGCAACTGATGGAAAGGGATGGAGGGAGGGCTGGATGGTGGGTGTAGGCCGTGGAGAGGGAGCAGGGAAGGACGGCGAGTGCTGGAGGGAAGGATGGACCGAGGGGGCGACAATGTAAGAGGGATTGTGGGAAGGACAGGAGGAGGGAAAGACAACCGGATGGATGCAGTGGCGATGGGCAGGAGGGGAAGGGGCAGGGAAGGAAGGAGAGGAACGGAGTGGGGGATGGCGTGAGGGGGAAATGGGGAAAGGAGGAAAGGGGTCAAAGGGGGGAGAAACGTGGAAAGGCGGCGGGATAGGGATGGAGGGAGAGACGGGGAACGAAGGAGAGATGGGGATGGAGGGGGAGGCAGGAAGGAGATGTCTCCCTCTCGAGGAGGAGCTGGCTTTTAGCCTCCAAGGGTCGATCCGTCCATCCCACATCCTTAGAAACACCACTAACTAAGCTGACACCGTTACACGCTCAAATGCGAATGATCGACTCTGACAGCCTGAAACGATGCTAATTCAACGAATTAGCTCCCAGCTTCAAAACCCATTGATTCAAATGAAAACTAAAACAGTTTAAAAGTCCAAATTAAAACAAATGATTCAATTTAAAATAAGAAATCCAGTCTTGTGGCTTGAATTGCTTGAAAATCAAACTACTCCAGCCTCAAAGATTAAAGTTTCGATCTCCTACAAGAGTGCACAGAAACCTATAACAAAATAAGAACTAAACTCCACACATCACTACTAAAGACTCTGTTAATCTACTACATTTCCTTTCCTTAAATTCTCAAAAGGCAATATTTGACCTATCCTAATTTCCTGAGCTAAATGCAACGAAATCCTGTCTGTCTGGCTGTTGTTGCTACATCAAAACTCACAAGTCAAATGAAGTGAGAGTTAAAGGGAAAAGAACGGAGGGGGGGTGTAGTCATAGATGGAAAGGCACAAAACGTGAAAGAAAGGACGGAGGAAGAGAACGAGAGAGGGAGGGAACAAAAGCAGAGGGGAGGATATAGCAGTGTATGCATCACTGCTTTTCTTTGGAGGAAACACACTTAGAGGCGAACAAAGACAGCTAATGCAGGAGCCAGGCAGCTCACAAATACACACATATGTGAAAGAGATGGTAGGGTGCCATGGCTAGAGGCACTGGTATGAATACTCTGAATACTCACGAACACACACACACACATATTCAAACACAAACACTCACGGAAACCTAAGATGATTTCTTGTTTGGTTATCATTTCCTGTAGAGTGTTACAGGTCAATTTAGGAAAAATGCAGCCACTGAAGAAGTACAGGAGCAAAAAGGACTACAGGAAATTTGATCTTATAATCTGAACTGAATGTTTAATCACTACTGAATACTTGATGTTATAATTGAAATACTATGTAATTTATAGCTTTGAAAAGCTTCAATTTGAATTTATGTGGAATTAATTTATGTGCTCTTTGAAATTTCCAGTAGGTCATTTCAGATTTTGCCATTTAATTATTTTTTTTTTCCCAGGTTCACAAATTGAGACAGAAAATTGTGTGTAGAGTCTCCAGTCGCTCATCTCATCTCTTCTTTCCTGAGTCATATGACCGGCAGAACATAACCTGATTGGACAGTGGTCTGATAGAATATCCTTGGTTTGCCATCATCTTGAACTTTGGTGTCGAATTTAATAAATGCAATTTGGGAAACATCTTTTTTTTTTTGATTTGAACTTTTCGATCTAAAAATGTCTTTGAATTTAGATATTGGATGCTTAAAATTGTGAACTGTTAATTAAATGTGCAACTTAAAATCCCCCTCCCCTTTGGTAATGTTTAAATTTCAGTGATTAAAGTCAAGCAATTATATTTCACAATTAGCGTATATAATATATATATCATATATAAGCGTAGACTCAAACCCTTACTGCCTCTCTTAGCTTCAATACAGAGAAGTCTCACTTTGTGTTTTGTACATTTCTGAAACATGTTCAAAATGTTGCCATCTTCTCAGGTGTTGGAAGTTGTAAGGACGGGTGTATTAATTATTGAGATGAATAATGTTAAAAAAACAATATGTCAGCAGTACAGCAGGATGTCTGCAAGACAAATGTTCAATAGACACTTGAACCGATACGGAAACTGTTTTTCAGACATTGCATAATCTTATGCCAGTTTCCCTGTGGTGCTTTCTGTATTGCAATTAACAATGTCTTTTGTGAAATAATGTCAGAAAACAGAAACTCTGTCCAGACAACTGATGCAATGTGAAGCAACATGGGCCCGAAAACATGTTAGAGATGTTGTAACAGTTTGGAAGGACTGAATCTCCTAATGATGTTAAAAAGCCTTTCAGGGGAAAACAATCACTTTCCTGCCTCACTCTGTTTCTCAGTCATTTACAGCCTACCACACATGCACCACTTGTCTTGTGTGTCTGTTATCAGTTTACCTGAAACAGCTGTCAGCCGAGTGGCTCATTACAGGAGAACTATGTGATTTGGGATGGCTAGTAAGATGATTACAGCTGTCAAATACATACATATAGGGTTATAATTTTTTTGCCTATTAAAATCATGAAGTCAGAAGTAGTCTGCCAGTCTGTACACTGAGAAATAGATTAGTGTATTGACATACTTTTGGTTGGACGTGTTTTCATCTTATCAATCGCTGATAAACATTTTAGACTGGAGAATCTGGAAATTAAGTGTGCATCATTTTTCCACTTTTTTGCAACTCCATCTTATTTACTTTTTACTTCATTCACATTTCAAGTTATTTAGTAATTTTTGGAAAATGAGCTTGTAATTAAAAACTATGACAGACATAAAACAATTTGTGACTTATTGCTTCTGAAAATAAATGTATCCATGTGTGATGCATCAAAGTAATTTTACATTTATTTTATACTGAAATAAATATTTTGTATATACAAAACTTCAATATTATTTGATGCCCATTACCAACATTTTACCACAAGAGGGAGCTGTTGTATTACAGCATACAACAAACATGGACGGACAGCCAATTACTGTGAAACAGCTGTGAAAGATGTTAGAAACAACACAAAACAAGCAAGGAGTGATTGGTAAAAATAGGATAAAATGTGCATTCCTCTGTGTGTGTGTGTGTGTGTGTGTGAGTGTGTGTGTGTGTGTGTGTGCGTGTGTGGATGTTTCTGTTTTGAATAAAAACTGAATTATAAGCCAAGAGTGGATGCAGCCAAAGGCCTCACCTAGATATGACATGGTTTGATTTGTACACATTCACTCCTGGCTGTACACAAACACACACACCCGCAAAGTGTTCACATGGGAATGCATGAATATGCTTTTGTATCTCCTTCGCCAGACTCTCTCTTACACACACACACACACACACACACACACACACCTCTCTAAGTTGTAGCATCTCCTTGTCTTTTTGCTCCAGTAGGCCCTCCAGTTGGTGGATGGTCATCTCAGCATCGGCCAGTCGCCTTGTTCGTTCATGGTCTTCCTCGGTTGCCCGTGACGACAGGCCTTTACTCTGCAGCATTTCCAGTAACTTCTTTATGGATTCATCCCTATTGGAAAAGAATAGAATAGATTTAAAGCTATATTTTGAGCATTGGCATCTTAAAATGGCAGCAAAAAGTCAAATATTCACCTGGCAGTTAGTGTGTGTTTCTGTGTATCGATCCTCAGCTCCATTTCTTCCACAGTCTTTCTCAGGAGGAAGAGCTCTTTGACTTGCCGCTCATATTCGCCATGGAGACGCAGGAAGTTCTCCTCTGTCATTTCCTGTGGAGATATGGCCTGGTTTCCGAGGCGACCAGACTCTGAGTAATCGGACTGGAAGAGCTGGTTGAGATCTCGTTGGATTCGGAGCTCATCTTGTAAAGCCTGGATGGTGCACTGAAGATGCTGGCAGGAGAGAGAAAAGAAGTTGCATTTAGAGTTGTGAATGTAAGAGATTAACTGGAGTGTATGGATGAAGCAATAAGTCAGATTTTTATTGTCCCACTGCACAACATAACTATAAATCAACTGCATGGGTCTGACATTGTTGACAACTTAACCTTTATTGCTCCGGGAGTTGAGATTTCCACCTTCTAACATGCTCACAATGACAATGCTATTAATTAGCAGGTATATTTAGCATAGTGTTTATTTTACATAATGTTCACCATCTTGGTTTAGCATGTTCGCATGCTAACATTTACTAATGAGCACTAAACACAAAGTACAGTACAGCTGAGGCTGATGGGAATGTTATTAGTTTTGCAGGTATTTGGACTTAAACATAAAAATATTGGACAAATTTAAGATTTGACATGGCGACGGCACAAGGTGAAAGGTTATTACAATGAATCCTCTGAAGACCATTAATCACTGTACCAAATTTTCTGGCAGTACATCCAAAAGTTGTTGAGCTATTGTAAAAACAACCAAAATGTCTTCTGCTAAACCATTTAGTAGATGTGGAGACAATTACATTTCATTAGATACCTCTTTTTCATTAGAATTTACCCTCTAGGGACCTTGAGTGTTTATAACAAATTTCATGACAATCCAGACAATAGTTGTCAAAATATTTCAGCATAGACCCAGAGCACTGGAACAGATTATATTTGGAAACGTTTGCCATGTTTACAACTCACGATTATTCATGACCTCTCAACTCAAAACAGTTATATGAATGCAACTGAGTTGGTCATGTGAGGGTTAAAAATACTGTGCATTGACATTATAATGAAATATCCATTGCAATGAAATGAAATGAGTTTAATTACCTTGAACAACAAACTCAGTTTAGGTTTTCAGGCATTTTTGTATTATTAAACACTAAGGTTCCTCGGTCATAACCACAGTCTGGATGTGAAAATGGTAATTATGGTGAGTCTGCTATGACATGAACGTAGCATTAAGAGAACTTGGGAATAACCAGGAGATGGTTGGGGAAGTTGTTGCGGAAAAAGATCTTTGGATTACTGTGCTCAGCCTATTGCCACTGTGACCTTGAATTGAATAAGCAGTTTAAAAACTGATGGATGGATAGATGGAGTGTAGGGAAGGGTGGAAGCCTATAGTGTATATTTTTGTTCAAAGGCTCAACAGCAAGTGCTCCTTTGTTTTTGCGGAGGTTTTACTTGTTTTTTGGAGATCTTGGGTGTGGAAGTGTTATGGATGCTCCAATCCGATACACAAGATTGGTATTGGCCGTTACTGACCTTATTAAGCTGACTGGGTATTAGCCATGACATGACCAATCTACATTAAATACAGCTTCTTTGTTTTTGTCAATATAAAATCAGCGTTTGTGCTTTCAGTTACATAAATTCAGTCATGTAGGGCTGCTGGCCCTGGCCTCATGTTACCTTTCATAAAATTTAATCTAGCGCGACACACGTAGTGTAATATACAGATTTTAAATCCAGAAGAAACAAGAGTACTTGTGTCAGATTGGGTTTGATTGATTAGTATTTGGATCAAGACACAAAATAGATCAAGACTGATTTAAAGAAGTGACTAAGCGACTGACTGACTGACTGAGACAGCACATATGTCATCTTTATAAGTGTGTTATAAAAGTGTGTTGGCAGGTAAGTATCACTGCCATTGAGGGTGAAGAGGATGTGGCTTGACTATCCCTGAGTCAGACAAAAGAAGGGTTTATAATGTGTGTGTGTGTGTGTGTGTGTGTGTGTGTTTGTGTGATGTCACTATGATGTCCTCAGGCTTTTTTAAAATGCGTCACACATAACCTGAACAACAGCCAGGTCATCACAAGAGTCATGGAGTATTTATAGAGATAAAAAAATAATACAGAAAATGAATGAGAGTAAAAAAAAAAAAGAGCAGGAGTAAACTGGAGATGAAAAAAAGAAAAGAAAAAGAGAAAAGAAAAAGAAAGCTAAGAGGTTAGAAATGGCAGAGATGCTATCATTCCCCTGCAGCGATCGTTAATCAACATTGACGAGGGACAGAACAAGATTAAAGGAAAAAAAGGAGAGAAAGATGACTGGGAGGGCAAAGAAAAACAACTCTTAGATATTAAGGAGCAGAAAAAAGGAAAAAGCAGCAGATCACAAAAACACCGTACCAGCATGCTCACAGAAACAGACACTCAAAAAGAAATTGGATGAAATGTAATTAGATAATATGGATGCAACTGTCCTTTATAATAGCTCTGCTTTGTGTTGCACAACAGCCAAGGCAATGTGAGTTACTGTAAGATGAGTGTGTGTGTGTGTGTGTGTGTGTGTGTGTGTCTCCTGCTTTGTCTTGTTCAGTTCTGTTCCTTCCTATATTTCTGTTAAGACAGAATATTGATTAAGTAACATTTTATATTTAATTTCTGTTCTTATTGTATTACTTTGTGCATTTGTGAGGGTGAGGTCTGCTGACTCATACAATAGCTCCACACACACACACACACACACACACACACACACACACACACACAGTCTGACGGCTGACATTTCTAGGACTTCCCTGAAGACTGAGACACACAAAGCATCCACAATGGATCCTTTTCTCTCTTACAGTAAATATTCCCTCTCTGGTTTAATCCCTGTGTGCTGACTACGATTCCTCCCTCAGGCACGCAAATGCTTATTCTCTGACCCACCCATATGAGGAAAATATGCAGGAATTTGCCACAATCTCAGTTGTTTTCAATTGTGCTGAAACACTGATTAATACAGTACATTAGTCAATCGACAGAACACTGCCAACGATTTATCTAATAACTAGAAATACCGCCTCACAGTTGTATGCCATAACCATGTCTGTCCAGACTCATAATATTTGTAGAGAAGACTTTGAAGGAATTTAATAAAAGGTATTAAGTGTATTTTTTGGCGAAATGTAAGACTCCAGTGAATAATTTCCAGTGAGAAACATGCTGTCTTCATTCAGAGATGATTTTTACAGAGGAGTACAGACGAGAGCTTTGTCACATGGTGCAACAATAATCACCTGAAGCTCAAAATCAGTAAAACTGGACGGGAGGCCCCCTGTCCTGGCTGTCATCCAGGCAGATGAGGTGAAGAGGGTGGACTCATACAAGCACCTTGGAGTCCAAATCAATAAAAAACTAGACTGGACTCACAACACTTAAGGTCTCTTCTGCAACGGACAGAGCAGACTCAAATCCTTAAGTGTGTCCAACAGGATCCTGCAGATCTTCTATCAGTCTGTAGTAGCCAGTGCTCTGTTATTTGCAGGGATGTGCTGGAATGGTGGCGTCAAGGCTTGGAGGTCAGCAGTCTCAACAAGCTGTTAAGGTAGGCCAGCTAGGTGATCAGGTTGGAACTGGAAAGCGTGAAGGCAGTGATCAAAGCCATCTTGGATAAGCCTTCTCACCCTCTCTACAACGAGCTGTAGCAGATTGGCAGCTCGTTGCAGAGAGAAGGATGAAGGACAAGATCAAAGCTATTTTGGATAACCCCTCTCACCCTCTCTATGATGAGCTGTGGCAGATGAGCAGCTCATTCAGCCATCGGATCATCTCACCCAGGTGTAAAACAGGGTGCCTCAGGCGCTCATTTGTGCCCACTGACATCAGACTGTACAACAGCAGTGGAGACCACTGACTATGAGGACCCAGAAATTCACACCCAATTTCCCAAGTGTCTGGCATACTGGACACACACACACACCTTCACCTTTTGGAAAAATGTATATTTGTTATATTTTGATATGTTCTGTTATATATTATACTTTACTCATTATGTATTATATATCATACCATACCCATTATTTATTATATCAATAATCTGTCATGTTATTGTACCACAGTATATATTACATAACACTATATTGTTACTACATTTCACCTTGCAATATAGCTTAGATGCCATACTACATATACACACACACACACATATACATATATATACTAAATATATTGTCTTACTATACTACACATTATATTAATACAGACATTCACTAAATGTCATTATCAGTACTTAATCATATATACGGCTGTGGCTCAGGAAATAGAGCGGGTCGTCCACTAATTGGAAGATCGCAATTCGATCTGCAATTCCAGTCTGCATGTTGAAGAGTCCTTGTGCAAGATACTGAACCCTGATTTGCTCCTGTGTATGTATGTCTGTGAATGGTTAGTTCCCTCTGATGGGCAGGTTGGGACTTTGCATGATAGCCCCTGTACCCATTCAGCGTATGAATGTGTGTGTGAATGAATGAACGTGATATGTAGTGTAAAAGCGCTTTGAGTGGTTGGAAGACTAGGAAGGTGCTATACAAGTACAGTCCATTTACCATATTACTCTGGTGTACACTGTTACATTTACTGGACTTTCTGGCTCTACTGTATATTGTAACTGTGTACAGACCATCTAGCTCCTCAATGACTGTTCCACAACACATTTAACAACTTAATACAGTTCATCAGTGCAACTGGCAAGCCATCGATAATTGTTGGAGACTTTAACCTTGACCTCCTCACTGAGCACCATTCTGTGCTTAACCAGGAAATAATGGAACAGCATGGCTTTCAACAGCATGTGAAATTTCCAACTCATTACAGTGGTTCCTTACTAGACCCTGTGTATAGCAACCAAAAAATCCATGTATGACAAACTGCTTCCTACCACAGTGACCATGGTGTGATTTGGGTGACTGTTCTATGAACAAAGTGACTTAACTCATCCAACACCTGCCTTCAATCAGCTCATCATCTCTTTAGTATTTAAGCCCTGGCTCTTCACCCATTGTTTTCTCAGCTACATTGGTAATGAAACCTCCCTAGTCAAGTGTATTCCTTTTGTTGTTGTTTAGCTTGTTATTCATTGTCTTTCCCTTTGCCTGAGCTTTGTTGTTCTTGTTCTGCTGTATCTCTATTAGTATGTAAGTTCATTGAGAGAAACAAAAAAAGAGTCAAATTCCTTGTATGTGTTCACATGTTTGGCCAATAAAGCTGATTCTGATAGAACATGAAGTTGTAGCCATGACAGTAGACGATGCTTCAGATATGGATGCAGCTGCAAAGGATCTACAGATTCTAAAACGTGGATGTTTCACACACATCTTCAACCCGGCAGCACAGAAGATCTATATAATCACCACAATTTCAAGGTGGGTACCCAAGATTACTGTCACTAATTCAGTGTCCGACCAAATGTGAAATATCACAATCTCCTGTTCTGTTCCTGAGTTATGGTGTTGAATAATGGCCAGAAAAGTGTTTTTGTTTTTGCAGAACATTATGATGTCATAGTGAAGTTCACCTTTGACCTTTTGGATATAAAATGTCATCACTTCATCATTTTCATCCTATTAGACATTCATGTGAAACTTTGTCATAATTAGCGTATGAATTCTTGAGTTATGGCCAAAAACGTGTTTTGTGAGGTCACAGTGACCTTTGACCTTTGACCACAAAATTCTAATCAGTTCATCCTTGAGTCATTTGGACATTTGTGCCAAATTCGAAGGAATTCCCTCAAGGCATTCCTGAGATATCGCATTCACGAGAATGGGACAGATGGACAGATGGACAACCCAAAAACAAAACGCCTCCAGACAAGACTGTCGCCAACACGGAGGAATAATAAAAATGCAAATCATTTGTAGATTCCACCTTTTTCAATGAGAGGATTTGCAGCTTTTGTTTATGTGATGTCATTGTAAACTTAAACCTTCTGGGGTTTTTCTTTTTACTGTTGTGTAGATAAGATCAGGAAGACACCCCATTGGGCTCTGAAAAATGATTAATTGACTTAAAGTGAAAAGAATACATTGATTTATTGATAATGAAATGAGTCATTAGCTGCAGCTTCTGTTATAAATACAAACACTACAGTATCTACGGAGAAAAGCACAGCTGCATGATGGCTTAAAGGACAGACAGCGAACACACGCATACACATACGCATGCACGCACACACATTCATGCTCATTACAGTAATAATATTGCAATATATACAGTATATAGAATATTTAATATGCTACAGTATTTAAGCATGAAAGAAATGCACACGCATGTATGGTCACATATCAGAATCATTCAGGCAAACACTCACAATCACACACACATCCATATCAAGCATCCAAAAGTATGTCAGAGTTGCAGAAATAAATGCACACACACACAAAGCCTCAACAGTCAGAAATGCAAATTAGTGTGTTTCTGCATGAAGTCAAGCAAATATAGTATGAACACACACACATACACACAACTTCAAAAGGTTACATATGAAGAATTCAGATGGAAATAGAGAACGCACACACACACACACACACACACACACTGGTGTATGCCAGAACTCCCCTCCAACACACACACAAAGCTGGAATGTAGATCTGAAAAATGCCAGACCACTAGAGAGAGAGAGAGAGAGAGAGAGACAGACAGAGAGAGAGACAGAGAGAGAGAGAGAGAGAGAGGGGGGAGAGAGGGGGTTGGAAATAAACGGAAGCAAGAAGAAGGAAACAAAAACAGAAAGGGCGATAAGGAGGCCGGAGTGGGAAAAAGGAGAAAACATTGAGTAAGTGAGTTAATTATGTGTCCGGCAGAAACAGAGGGTGGGAGAAGAGGAGGAGGAGACAGAGAGAGCGAGGGTCAGAATACAAGTTGTGTTTTTCTTCTCAGTTTCTGCTGAGTCATTTTTGGCACCTTCACCTTTGACCCTGTCAGACACTTCCTGATTCCACAGGAGACCGAGAGGGTCGGTCACCACTCAGTATAGAGACAGAGATGAAAACATGTGTCGAGAAGCGTGCACACACATGTACACGCTCTGGGCTCACAGTCACGATGCACAACATTAGTCATGCAACTGAAAATAAAACATGAAATCCAACAGGAAATCCATGTTATCATTAAAAGCTAATTATTATTATTTCCAATTTACCTTCAAACTGCTCATCACTAGATTTACACTACAGCTTTCAGTTTATTTGCACTCACAAATGATAAAACAGCAAAAAAGAGAAACAAATCTAAACTGTGTATAAATGTGACAAACACATAAATATTAGGATAAATCAAAGTGACAAATCTTTCCATCAGATCTCTAAGAGAGGGACACATACATTTATCAAGCTGGTGTAAACAAGTGCGAGCTGGGAAATGATCTTGATCCCACAATTTGTCACGTTGATTGAACTGTCTCAATATTTACTTACTCTATGTAAGTAGGAACATTTGAAAATCCTGTGGCACATCTGCAATGGCCAGTATGCTGAGGTTGCTAGAGAATCAAACTAAAATGACTATATGTAGGCTGCGTATCTGAGACTGTAGTCATTTCACTCCTCCAAATTAATGATGGCTGCAAATACTATCTTATAGAAGCCACCGATATGAGAATATGGTGGCTACCATCACCAGTGTTTTCAATTTAGTTGACATTAGAAACAACATTACCCTGAGGAATCAAATAATCAATATGATTGCAATAAAAAAAAAATCACATTCTTTTCCACCCTTTAAACTTTTAAGCAGCACACTTCTGACCACAGAACTGGTAGAAGCACCTGAAATAGATAAAATTTAAAGGATAAGTTCACAATTTGTCAAGTCTGTCCTGAAAAAAAAAATACTCAGATGCCCAAATGAACATTGACACATGTGTCATGGACTTATGGTTTTTGGACTCTTTGTGTTTTTGTTCTTGCGGGTTCCTGTGTTCACTCCGTGTGTCTGTTTAATTCCAGTTCTTCTTCATAGCTATTGAGCCTATTAAGCTTTCTGTCACAGTATGGCTCTGTGTCCCTGGCCGCCATTCTCCACCAGTCCACCAGAGACCCTCAGCCTGTTTCCCTCTGATGTTAAGTCTTGACTGAGTGGGAGATGGACAGAAAAGACAGATTGCATATTACCTTAAAGGACCACTTGAGATATTATTGCTTATTGTATTTAACCTTTGTCCTGACATTTACATTTGTATGCATGTGCTCTATTGGAAGAGCATACAGAACTGAAATAACACTTTTGCCTTCACCTGGTTCAGAACGAGTTTGTTTGTTTTACGACCAGATAATGTGTTTTGGGCTAGTTTCTCTGAACTTCCGGGCGTAATGCTTTTCATGCAACTCGCACTAAGTGGTGAATCAGTTTTTGGGTAACGGATGTCTATGTTTGGACTTTAAGAGTTTGCATGCCTGTTTATCCTGCAGCTCTTTTTGGCTTTGTAGCACAGAGTGTTTTTTGTTTCCACTCGGCCTGCTGGCATTTGGAGCTTTCTTGAGCCTACTTGTTTTTTTCTGTGTTTGTGGTTGTCTGTTTTGCACCGTTTCCCTCCTGTGTTTCTGTGCTCCTCCCCAGCCTGCTTTTCCCTCCTTCGCCCATCTCAAACCTGCCCTGTATCAGCCTTGTCAGCGCTGCCCGGCTCTGTGTTTTCCCCAGCCTATCCGCTCCCTGTCTGTTTTCCCTGTCTCATCACCTCACTCTCCTCTCCTCAGCTCCTCCGCCCATCTCCCCACCTGCGCCTCATCTCCTCATTAGATCAGTTAGTTTTTAGGTCCTGTTTTTTCTGTTCAGTCTTTGCTGGATCATTTATCTGGTTTAGTTCTGTTCTGTTTAGCCTTGTCTGACTGCACTTCTGTGTCCTGTTCCTGTGTTGTTAAATAAATATATCCTTCAGTTTCTTGTGCCTGCCGCGTCCTGCTTTTGGGTCCATCTGTTCTGCACTTCATGACAACATGCTTTTTGTTTTTCTGTAATCATTCTTCCTGTTCATACGGGCCATAAAAAAGATCCCTTCATAAGGCGCTTTCAAGGTAAGTGATGGGGGCCAAAATCCACAAGCCTCCTTCTGTGCAAAAATTGTATTTAAAAGTTTATCTGAAGCTAACACTGTAGCACTTTGAGGTTCACTATGAATGAAAAGTGCAGCACAAATTAAATGTATTATTTATTATTAATATGAGGCTTCAGGCGTCCAAATTAGTCAAATTAATTAATTATCTTCCAAAGTCACTGTCTTTTTAGTGCCAAATTCCCTCTTTTTTTAAAAAAATCCTTCCACTGCAGCTAAATAGGAAAACAGTCTGTCAAGACACAAATAGGGAAATTTTAACTAAAATGACTGAAACCTCTTTGACTAACTCAGACGTCTGAAGCTTTATATTATCTTCAGAAAAACTTTCTCAAAACTAGACTGCGAATTTTGTCCTCCATCACTTAGATTGTAAAATTGCATTTGGAGGGGATCTTTTGATGGCCAATATGAACAGAATGATTACAGCGAGAAAAATATCAGTTGCTGGATATGTTATTGTGGAAGAAGAAATATAATTGCTGTCTGAAAACATGAATTTAGGTTGCAAAGACAAAAAAATAAATACAACTATCTATAGAAAAACAAAATGCTGTTCCGGTATGTAAGCTAATGAGCAATCTACATAATTCCTATCCATATCCATATTGAGAGAACAGAAAAGAGAAGAAGAGAGAAAATCCGTTTGTGAATATGGTGACAATTTTTCCATCCACTCGTCATCCCTCCCTCAGGCCACTGCTCATCTGTCGTTCAATATTAACCATCTCTCTGTTATTACTCCTCCATCTCATCCCTTGCTTATTCTGCCCTCGCTGGGTGAGTCACGCTTCCCTCCCCGCAAACACACACACACACACACACAGTGACACATATACGCACACTTTGATGGACTAACACACACGCACGATAATGCCCACACGCAGAGATACACACATATGCAGCAGACAACATAATGTTGGAGGCAGTGGTCATACTGTTTGTGTGTGTGTGTGTGTGTGTGTGTGTGTGTAATGACCGTGAGCGGTTTGAAAGCTTCGCCCACTCAGGCATCAGACAACAGGCAGATTAACAACTCTCTCTTCTTTCTGTGAGGATAAAGGTGGAGGATGAAGAAAATAACGAAGAGGAGGGGAAAAAAAATGAAGAACATGAAACACAAGAAAATCCCTCGTTTTCCAAAAGGAGAGTGAGCCGATGGAAGAAAACAGACCTGTATCAGATTGTACATGCATATAAAAACAAAGGAGGAAGACAAGAATAAGTATGGATGAAAGGAAAGGGAGAAAGAGGCAAAAAAGGCTAAACGAGGAAAAGATTTAATAAAAAATAGCCAAGAGGGGGTAGAGAGAGAGAGAATGAGAAAGGGAGAAAAAGCGTTGACCCTAATCAGTCACTTTCGGATGCAACATCAGGGTCAGCGGTGGGTTTAAAGAGCGAGAGAAGAGGAAGAGAAGAGTTTAACAGCAAAACAGCCAATTGCATCTGTCACATTTATTTAACATAAGCACATTAAATGATGTCGAGCTCTTTGAACCCGGAGACACAGACAGACAGACATATAGATAGATATTTTAGAAGCGGAGTAAGAAAAAAAAAAAAAAGGAGAAGGGGAAAAGGGGAGTGACTGTACTGTAATTCTGTTCATTCCTCACCAACCCGTCCCAAACTTACTCCTTATAAGGAAAGACATGGCTACCGCAGGCCTTCACACACAAACTCAGACAGGGGAGAAAGTGAGAGAGGGAGGGAGAGAAAAAAAAAACGCACAAAATCACAGCCTTGTAGGAAAAGAGGGAAAACTGGCACTCTCTTTTCTTTCAGTTTCAAATCTCTCCTGCGTCTCTCTTTCCTTTCCACTATAAAACTAACACCGTGGACG
Source organism: Thunnus albacares (assembly GCF_914725855.1). NCBI lineage: Eukaryota > Metazoa > Chordata > Actinopteri > Scombriformes > Scombridae > Thunnus > Thunnus albacares. Next base: position 12,725,742 of record NC_058128.1, on the reverse strand, counting down.
TTGTGCATTTGTAAAAGCAATAAAAAAAAAACAGAGGAAAAGGAGTGAAAGAGTGCTATTTCTCCCTCTCTCTGTCTCTGCATTGAAGTTAAAGTTTTATAACACTCTTGAGTGAAGTCTCCTCCTCCTCCTCCTTGCTTTTTCTAGCCCGTTCCTTGTTCCCTCTCTCTCTCTTTTTCCTCCCCTGCTTCTCTCCATCCTTCTTTCCCTCCCTCTGTCCATCTGTCTGTTTCTCCCCACCATCATTCCCTGTATTTACTTAATTCCCTCTTTTTCCTCTCTCTTCCTCACCTATCTCTCCATCCTGACTGAATAAACACACAGGTTTGAGGACCATCTGTTACTGATGAGCATTCATGTGTGAAAAACACACATAAAAAAAAACACACCCAACACACACACACACACACACACTTGAATGCAGGTATAATAGTCACGATGAAATAAACCTTTTTAAAGATTTTTCTCTTTTTAGGCACTGTGGGACATTTGAATTCCAAAAAGTGTGAAAGGTGAGTGTCATGCACATGCACATAAATGCCTGCTGTATACAAATACAGTATGCTGACATGAGGACACACACACACACAGACAAGAGGAATAATGAGTCATAGGTTGATGAGCAGCGGAGGGAAAGAGGTGCAGACTGCAGGCAACAGAAGGAGGAAGACAAGGTAAGCAGAATCGGACAGAGAGATGATCGTCATTGCATTTTAGAGGAGGTTGTATCATGTATCAAAGCCAGGAAGGGAAAAAAAAAAAGACTTTTCAAACCTTTGCTGAGGCTGCATGCTGTCTTTTCCAGGTCCACCCTCTATCATATTCACACACAGCCAAACACTTCACATTCACTCCTTCCCAGTCCATTATTTTTGTAGTTTTGGACATCCTTCTGATCAGTAAGAACAACATTGTGAAGTTAATTTCTAAGATTTGAGAACATGCCTAATAAGTCCAACAGGATGTCAGATGATGATACAGGTTTTAAGCAAACTTAGAGTATATAGAGGAGAAAATTAACAGTAAAATTATTACCCAAACTGTTGCGGACAGACACAGATTTTCTGTGCAATGAAGGATTATTACTAACATTCTGGATGCACTTACTTCCAGTTTCACGTCCAGATAAAGTGGTTTAGAAAATCTGGTTAAACTGTCGCCGAGTTTCTGAATCTCAGCAGTTACACTGGTGTGTGAAATGTTATAAAAACTGATAGAAATGATGGTAAAAACTACAGCAAACTGTAATAAAAAAGATTTTTTCATTATGTGTTCGATACAGGGAAACTTACACTTAAAAGGACTACATCAACTTTTTAGGAATTTGACCTCTTAATCATTTGGGACCACAAAAACAAGGATGTTTTTGTGGTTAAGATCACTACTTTGACTGAACTCAAACCCATTTGCCAGCAAAGGAAAGGGAAATTTTACGAATTAATTCTTCTTCTCATTCACTCTTCCTTTCCTAAATTTTCCCTTTTCTCCCCGTCTCTCCTTTCTTCATCCCTACCTCCCTTCTTTAAATCAATCCATTATTTCTTTCTTTCCATCCACCCTCCATCCATTCCTCTCCTGTCACATCAACATCCTTCAGTCTTTCCATTTCTTCACATCTCATCTGCTTTTTTTTTTTCAGCTCAATTCGCCTCGTGCTATCCATTCATCTCTCCTTCCTCCTCCTGGCACTCGTCCCCCAGCTTTCCAGTTTGATCTATCCTTCTTATCCACTTTCCTTATTTCCTGCGTCTTTCTTTCCACATTTTACACATCTTTACATCTCAATCCATCTTGCAGATCCATTCTTCTCCACCCACTCACACCCCGTCTAAGGTCTATGCCAGTATACAGATTGTCAGGCAAAGCATTTTTTGTAGCCAGCTGGCACAGAAACTCTTGCTGGCAACATTTTTTTTTCTGTACAGTAAAATGGAAATCTCACACAGGAAACAATTGGCACAGTCCATTTCTATTGGATTCAAACTAATCTGAACCCATGAGGACAAGCTCAATGCCAGCTTTTAGTAATGAAATTAGAAATGGATGATGCTCACTTCCAATCCAGGTGTAATAACATTAAGTGCTGAGAAATGATTATAAGTCTTTAGTAAGTCAGCACGGAAGCTTGTCCAAGATGCATTAAGGGTAGGTTTACTGTAAAATATCTGTATCTTTATTTTAGAAGTGTGGTAGATTATTCTATATTTAGTGTGCTCTTATAAAAAAGAGAAGAAATGTCTTTGGTTTTGATTATTTAACTCGTTTTGGATGGTTTAAGCATTTCCACTGTAGAGGTCTGGTGGCACCATCCATTTCCGCATCAACCTGAAAGCCTAATTTACTGCCATGTTCATAAAGTGGAAAATACACTGGAGTGCCAGTATGCGACATGCTGTGTCTTTCTCTAACTTTGTCGCTCTGAGCAACAGAAGAAAAAAGAAGGATGCCAGAATATGAAAGGAGAAGAGAGGAAAAAAACAAATCTCTCCTTCTCTGACTCATCTCTCCATCTCATCCTGCCTTCGTCCTGAAGGCAAAGTGCCGCCCAGGTGTAATGGGCACTGTGTTCACCTGCCTGTCTGGATTAACCTCCTCACACACACACACACACACACACACACACACACACACACACACACACACACCACACACACACACACACACACAGAAAGAAAGATCTGACAAACCATCAGGCCTTTTGCCCACTGGCCTAAGCAGATACTAGGTTTGCCACTTAAATCCCAGCAAAACAAAAAGGAACCTTTAGGCTGAAGTTACACCAATACATATATTGCTTTGACAATTTTGGCAAATCTCATGACAAATTGTTCTCCGCCACTATGATGATATAATCTTACTTAACCGGTGTCAGTCTGTGAAGCCTACTAACAAACTGAAAACAGTCTCATCAGGCTTTATTTATTATCATAGAGGAAAAACGTTCTCTCCCTCCCAAGCACAGACACAAACACACACACACACCTCTATTCCCAACTAGCACCTTGAATATTATGTTAAATAATTGAAGAGAATAAAAACACTGCGGCAGTACAAGTACAACAGCCACTGGCTGCTGCACACACACGCACGCACGACGTCTGACATCATACCACTAAAAAAGTATTTTTAGTAGTATCATGGTAAATTGTTGCATGCAAACAAAAACACACACACTCGATGAAAATAAAAAAAATGGAGGATACAGAGCAGTCATTCACACTACTTGTGCATGCATGTCCACAAAGGAATATGCATGCATCCTATAAACAATCACACAAGCACGTAAATACAAATACACAATTATAAAGATGCAGGCAACCATATAACTTGCACCTCCGCAGACACACACACACACACTTGTGTGTACAAAAAGCCCAACTGTCCTGTAAGCCTGCCAACAAACATGCAAGGACATGGATTCCCTCCTGGTATTCTCTCTCTCTTTCTCTCTCTCTCTCTCTCTCTCTCTCTCTCTCTTGCTTTCTGTCTCTTTCTCTCTCACACATGCACATGAACAAGCTAACAAATAAACACACACGCACACAAACACAGCTGGCAGCTGCATCTCCTACAAAATGCATACATCGAAATTACTCCAAACAAAACACAATGAAATAAATAGTCACAAAAACACAGCAATATATTTATGTACACACACATGCATACAGTCTCAAACACACCTGATACATATATGAGACTGCTAATAAAAACAAATAACCAGACAAACAACCTTTTTCAAAACATACACACGGTCTCGCTCTCTCTCTCTCTCTCTCTCTAGCTTTTTCACACACACGCTAGCTCTGATGTCACACAGCTCGCCTGGAGTACAGTAGATGATAGATTGCATCTAGCAGCCCCAGAAACGGACAGACAGTGTGGTTATTGTTCAGCTGGTATGATTCAGTGCCGGTAAAAACCGCGTTGAACAGCGAGGAAACACAAAAGAGAACACGCTGTTCAAAAACTTGATGTTTAGACAGTCTTGTAGCTCATTATGCATATCGTATTACACCTTGTTGTGATCATTTTGTTCAGATTTTAGACAGGCATTAATAATAGTAGCAATGGGTCGCTTTAGCATTAAACCCTGTTCAGTTGCATGGATTTATTTTCAGGAGAGTATGATGCAATGGAAACAGTGATGCTGATTTGACCCCCGGATGTCAAAGTTACAGTCATAAATGCCAACTGCTGCTTGCCTTCCGCTTGATTCTCTTCTATGTATTGAATGGAAACTGACCACCTTTTGGAGTGAAATGCGGAACGGACAAAAATTGTGATAGAGAGAAACACAAAGAGAGAGAAAAGTAATGTACTGTATGTATGAGAATAAAATAAATAGCAGGACAGATACAAAGACATAAAGCTTTTCTTTAGCATTCCAGACATTCCTTCATCGCTTCTTTTTTTTTTGTTCGTGCTTCACTTTCTTTCTGCGTGAAACATTGTACTAACCTGCTGTGATCAAAGAGGTGGAACGAATCGGCTGCACAGACTCACACACACACTCACATGCACACAACAGAAACTAAGGCGGGGCAGGCAGTGCACTAAAAGTGACAGAAGATAGACAACACTGACCGCAGTGTTAGGCTGAACAGAGCGGGCATCCGTTTTCAGATCAATAGATTTGGTCAGACCAGGGTGTGTCCATTCTATTGATTTAAGTTCTGTGGCAAAAGCAACTCCACAGGCCCAGATGGAGAGCGAGGAGAGAGAGAAGAGAAAGAGAGGGGGACCGTGAAAGAGAGGAAGTCTAAGAGTGTGGGTGTAATGGTGAGACAAAGAAAAAGAGAGACTAATGAGAAAGACATGGGGAGTGTAATGACAATGAGTGGAAGGTGTGGTAAGACAAATTTACTGGATGTGGGAGGTGAAAGAAGAGAAAGCAACTGGCAGTACAGAAGGAGAGGATAATAATTAAAAGCTCTGTGGGGAAGCTACAAAAAAGTGCCTCCCATCTGACTGCGGACATGCAGGTTTTCTACTGTATATACGCCAAAATGAATTTTTTGTTTTTTCACTTTTCTGCAAACAGAGTGTAGCGATGTAAAACTTTCTCCAAAACAGCTGTGAGCAAATACTGTAAATACAAATACACAAAGGTTGGTAAACATGAACATGAATTATGTGGTCTACTGATGTTCCATATGATATCTTCCGACAACGTTTTCAAGCAGCCAATCTGCAAAGTCGCCTGGTCAATCATCAATATTTTTTATTAACAATGTCAATGACTATGTGTTATGTGAATGGGATTGTTCGTAGTGACGACCCACGCAGGATTATCACCTAACACTGCAGTTAGCCTCAGCTCAATGGAGCCTTTTAGAGTCTTTTAGCTCATTGTTTTGGTTTTACAACTCACAACTTTATTGTTTTGTTTTAGTCTTACTGCTCTCATCAGTGTCATTTCCAGTGACAGCAGGCAGATGCTTTCAGCTCTGAAAAAACGACTGTATAGAGACAAAGTTAGCAACCATCTGGTGAACATAGTGGAGCATTTAGCAGATAGCACCAGATATTTCCCTCAGGAGTTGGTGGAGTCCAAACCAGAGCTGAAGAAGAGTTAATATTGGTGGACAGAAACACGACTGCAAATTAATGGAAATGTTGCATGTCTGCTGGATGTGTAAATAGGCAACTGTTTGCCAAAAGAGTTTATAGTGTTCCTCTGACCGCAAAGTCATTTAATGCAACTTAAAAAATAGATTATTTTTTTAAACACATTTAAAAACAAAGTAATAAACATCCACAGTGAAAAAGTATTAAACCAAAGAGAAGTTTAAAAAATGAATCTGCTCAAATTGCAACAAGAAATGGCATTCACAGCTTTGATAAAGCCTATGACAAAATGAGGGCTACAAATAATGATTATTTTCATTACTGATTAGTCAATTTATTGTTAGTTGATTTATTTGAAATCAGTAATTTCATCACAGATTCCCAGAGCCCATAATGGCATCTTTAAATTGCCAATTTTGTCCAACAAACAGTAAAAAACAAAAAAGGTATTTGACTTACAACATTTTTTTGTCATTTTTGGCTGGTAAGTGACTTAAATGACTAATCTAATTTTTGATGCTCTCTTGGCCACTTGGTCACTCAGTGAGACTTTTACCTAGTTAAATAAAGGATAAGAAGAAGAATGATAGCTCTAAACTAAGAAGAACCAAGTACAACCATTAAACACAAATGAGAGTGGACTGAAGTCTCATTATTACTCCTGAATCACAGTTGTGTTACTGTAATGAGTTTTAGAAATATACATTTCTATAGCAAATTGACATTTATGTGTATGACAGTGTTATAAAAATCATTTACTGGATCTTGTTTGCAAAGACCTGAACCTAACAAGTGCCCACATGAGATAAGAATGTCGTTATTTTGGTTTGGAATCTATGGTGACACATTGTGGGGTTATGAGAGGAAAGCAGTCACGCAGAGCAGTGCAGGAAGGGAAAAAGACGTAGGCAGGCGGAAGAGAGGTGAAGATAGCGGGCTGGGCATGACGGAGGAGGCGAAGAAGTGTGGAGAAAAGAAGGTGGGAGACAAGAAGGAAGGGTGGAGTTGAGATGCACATTCCTCAGCAGGGGTGTGACCCAGCCTGCACGCGTGTGTGTGTGTGTGTGTGCGCACGTGTGTCTGTACGTATATATCCCAAAATTACTGGGAGTTAACTTAATTCGATTTCTAACACGACAATGATGGCAAAGAAAGAAAGAGAGGGAAGAAAGAAGGTAGGAGGGAGGGAGGAGAAAGAAAGTGAGAGCTGACTCACCATGTGATGACAGAAATAGACGAAGAGAGGGAGAATGAGTAAGAGGAGAGAAAAAAAAAAAAGCGCAAAGGGACATAGAAAAGCCAGAAAAAGGGAGGGGAAAAAAAGATTGAAGAGAAGGAAAGTGACGGGATAATGTGAGCAGAAAATGAAAATGATGCCTTGGGTTAAAAGGGGTGAGAGAAAGGGAATGAAAGTGAAAAAGATTAAGAAAGAGAGAGCGATTATAACACGTATTTCCCGACATTAGAGAGATCAGAAAATATTCTTACATGTCTTAACGTGTATATTCACTCACTATAACAGCACACACACACACACACACACACACAGAGGAGTGTGTGTGTGTGTGCAAGAGTGACAGCAACTGAGGATTTTTCTAGGGCTGGCAGCAGGCCAACTACATGATAGATTGATCAACTTATCATCTGTGCCTTTGTTCTCTCTCTTTTACACACACAGCATCACTTTGAATAAATGTGCAGCCACAACACACGCGTTTAGACTTCACACACACGCCAAACTGGCAGGAATATTTTTCTGCGAGAGTGATTTAATATCTGGTGATGTAATTTCACAACCTCTCGTCCTTTTCCGCATATTTCTTTCCACATTACATTTGTCTTGAGAGTCACATCAAAGCACCAAATAAACGCGCTCATGCAGCGATAAGAGCACCTATTAAGGGCCGAAATGTAAATGTGATTATTTTCTTAATTTAAGGAGGCTGAACACTTTCTGTGCTGGTTTCACGATGACAGCATGTGAGTTTTCATCTTAAGTGAGAAAGCACACGCACTCATACATGAGAATAAATCACTGTGAGGCAGCGAGTGACTGCCAGTGTGTATGTGTGCATGTAATCTCTTGTATAATATTCCAGCCTCCTACCAGACTAGCTGTGTCTCCGTCTCATCCAGATGGCTTCTGAACTAATAGACAGCTGGGAGTCCCCAACCAGGCAGCCCGCTTCATCTGTTTACCCGTCTTCGAGGCCGTCTTGCCACAGCGGCAGCGAGACAAATCCACCAGAACGCTCCGTAAAATTATCAGGATATGCTCTTGTTTGTGCCAGTGTGACACACAGAGTAGAACGACGAAATCAGAGCTACCTGGTGCGGATAAACCTCTTCTCCAGCCAAAGCTAAATATCAAGAGTTTGGGCTGAAGTGAGGTCATTTTTTAACTTGGATTTCTACAATTTTTTTCAGTGTGGAAGAAAATGCAGCTTGTGGATTAGTTACAATGATGAGGAAATTAAGCCAACCCTGGTCAGGAAATTGGTATTGATTTATTGCTCCATCCATTCCTATTCATTTGTTACTTGGCTTTGACTCTGAGCTACAAGCAAAGACAGTCTAAATATATTGTATAGCATATTGTGTCCCATAGAAATATACACACACACACACACACGCTTTTGTACCTACCTGTGTTTCCTCCTGCACCACTCTGTACTGCTCCTTCCAGACAGCCATCTTTGTGGCTTCGTCCTTCCTCACCGCTCTCTCCTTCTTCAGCTCTGGACTCCAAAATGTCTTGATAGAGTTCATAGAGGAGCTCAGCTTGGACTCTTTAGCTTCCAGCTACAAGAAACCGACATTAAACATTTTGAATTTAATACACATTTAGTATTTTTATTAATTAGGACTTTCCTTCTGAGCTCCTTCTCCAAAATGTCTCAATTTTGTTTAGAGACACACATTTAGAACACTAGATTATTAGTGATTATTAGGTTATAATTTAATCACTGTTTATGATCTAAATAAACAAAGAGCAAGGTAAAATACCATAAATTGTAAAATGAAAGGGTCTATCTTGGTCTTAGTAAGTGTTTGTGTGCAAGTGTCTTTACCTCTCTGCGTAGAAGTTCATTCTCTCTCAGCACTTCTCTTAGTTGTGTCTGTAGGTCTGACATGGCGCCCTCCCTCACCTGGTAGCACACACACGAACACACACACACACACACACACACACACAGTACAACTCAGAAAAATTTGACCCCAGTAATATCATATAGTTGAGCATTTGTGCTCAATTCTTACATCATAAACATTTTATCTGTCACTGTTAACAGCTAGTGACAGCAGATCCCAGAACAACATAACTTAAATATGGAAATCCCCTCAAATACAGCATGCACAACCTTTTGAGACTGTTTCTGTAATTATAACTTATCAAGACCAAACATGCATGCAAATATTTATGATCAACCCACAAGAGGTTATTTTATGTTGAAGCCTTTTTTTTCCAAGAGAAGCCTACATATGGCACACACCTCACTTCAATATTAATGAGAAGCTGCTCTCCATAAAAAATGTTTGATTCCACTTGACATCAGATCCGTAGTGCATTAATGAATTAAAAATATCTTGGATGAATTTTTAATCAACAAGCAGAGTCTGTTTTGTTTTTTGAAAGAGTTATTTTAGTATCCAGCTGACACTTGTGCACAGAGCGTCTTACAGTACTGCAAGTGCAAAGGTAGAGCAGGTTTAAAATACAGCATACATGCACGTGATATACAACAGAGGCGAACCTGTGAACCTGTAAACATAAGAGTTAAGAGGAGATGAAGAATTTCTTTTGTTCAAAAAATAATTAGAAACAAAGGAAGGAGGGAGATACTTGTACGTATAATATTTTCTTTGCATTTCAGATTCTTCACTTTCAATCGATTTCATCCACACATTTCCGTCTGGTTTTTTTTATAAACTTCATTTGAGGTCTTTGGTTTTGTCTTCTTTTTTAGAGCTATTTTCCTTTGGGGAACATGCTTATTCATTCTCTCACCAAGAGCGAGATGAGAAGATGACTCTTATATCCATCTGTTCAATATTAAGCTGGTTCCAGGAAATGGTTAGCGCAGTTTAGCATAAAGATCAAAAACAGCTAGCCTTGCTCTGTCCAAAGGCAAAAAACCAAAGTGTAAAATCAACACTTTGTGGCTTTATGGAGGGTTATGTGCTGCGCTATTTCTTGGCTGGAGTCTTATTGTCACCATGAGGTGGCCATTTAATCAGCAGAGAAGTTACAGCTCCTATCCAAGAAATAGTCCAGCACATAATGCTTCCATAAAACTGCAATTTGACAGTTTTACACTTTTTTGTACATGTTTTTGTAAAAATTACACAAATAAGAATCAACACATCAATTAGTGGGTTTTAGAGGTGGATTTTATTACCTTTCGTCAGAGCCGTTTCCCCTTGTTTCCAGTCTTTATGGTAAGATAAGCTAACCCTCTTAGGGCTTATCTGTCTAGAGTGGTATAGATCTTAGACATACACTGCCCAAACAGAGGGACAAAATGACCAAATTTCGTGCAGTATAAGCTTTAATGAAATAATGATATAAAAATAGTGAAAAAAATCAAAAACAAATCAGTGCCTCACCTGTCTCATGGAGTGGGGCACAGTGGCAGCCTGTGCAGGCTGGCTTTGCATCTCCCCACCGAATGCTATTGCATCACTGGGCATAACTGCACCGCCACCTCCACTGTTTATATTGGGAGTGCTTCCCATGATGGCAGCTCGCACCCCATAGGGAACCCTGGCCCCGGCCCTGCCCAGCGTCATGGTGCTTTTGGGCAGCGAGGGATTCAGCCCACTACCAAGACTCCCAAGGCCGACTGGGTCTTCAGCTGTATCAGTGAAATACATAGGACCGCCTGTGGCGTAGGCAGCATTAAGAGATTGAATATTCTCCATGGACAAGGTTTTACCGGAGCCAGTAAGTCCACCGGTGGAGCTGCTGCTGCTGTTTCTCCGATGTCCTAGGCGGGGGGAGCGAGGGAGTCGTGGGGAACGGCCAGGACTCCCGGACACTGACCCGTTACCATTGGATCCAACAACATCCAGCTTGGAGACGGAACGTGAGCTACCGTACATGATGAGAGAATATGGGGTTTATACTGTAGAAATAAAAGAGTGTCTGGATGAAATTGATGTATCAGGTGCAAAAGTTCAAAAGGTACGGGGTGATACAACAGTCCAGAGAGTCAGCTGGTGTCCAGGGAGATATACTCATGAACAAACAGACAGCCCTAGAGTAAACGTGGTTGGGGGCCTGTGTGCTCACAACATAAAATTACACAAGGAGATCAGTAGAAGCAATAAATTGAAAATTGATGTCCAGAAAAAAAATCTGAAATGCAAAGAGTAAAAGCTGAAAACACAAACTCCTGTCAGTCTTCTACTGTACTCCTTCTTGACTTGAAATATCTTGATGCAGTGTTGACATAGCTGTGATCAAAGCCTTTCCAACACCCTCACTGTAATCCATGAGCTTTGTTAGAAAGCAGTAATCAATACAGCATTCCTTTAGATGAAGGCAGCAAGTTAATCCACAAGGCTCGGGGATGATGGGATCACCTGGAGAGAAAGGAAGAAAGAGACAAAGACTTAGTGATCAGAAAAACACAGACATATTGCAGGTTTTGACCATGTTATGGTTTTGATTGACCTACTTTTGTGACACAGTCTAGTTTCAAGTCTGTGTGTACAGTATTTTCTTTGTGCGCTGTTGTAGAGACGAAAAAAGAAAATTCAATGATTTTCTTGCTTTTCTTCAATTCATATGAATTGAAGTTGAATCTCTCTGGGTGTTTTGACTGTTGTTTAGACTGAATACAATTTAAAAACATCCTTTTGGGCTCTGGCATTGTGCACTTGATAGTATGATTGATATATCAACAAAAAGACCAGCAGACTGACGCTGTCATCCCATCTGGCTAGCATGGCTAAAGCGGTTTGCTGCAGCGTCACATCGCAGTACTTACAAGCTGTGTGTCTAGTAGGGATTAGGGCTGCAACTAACAATTATTTTCAATTATTTACATTATCGATTCATCTACCGATGACTCTCTCAATTAATCGATTGATCTGACCGTTACAATTACCCTGAGTCAAAGGTGCCATCTTCAGATGACTTGTTTTGTCCGACCAACAGTCCAAAACCCAAAGATGTTCAATTTAATATTTCAAAGAAAAGCATTAAATCATCACATTTGAGAAGCTGAAAACAGCAAGTTTTTGGCATTTTTCTACAATGAATCATCAAAATGGTTGCAGATTAATTGTTGCAGCTCTAGTAGGGATGCACCAATCCATCTTTTTCTCCTCTGATACCTATTTTGAAACCTCTTTTTTCCAGATTTAAGGTCTGTAAATCTGTATACATTGTTAAGGTAAAAGGTAAAACTAAATCAGCAGCCTTCCATGACTGAATGAATATAATAGAGGATGGCGGGAACACTGGATGTTATAATGACATTGACAAAGAAAACTGTATTTAACCTGGATCAGTCATGTCTGCCAATACCCGATCCGCTTAATAAGGTCAGTACCGGCATTGCTGCCAATCCGGCGTCTCAGATCAGTGTATCCCGTGTGTAGCAGACAAGCTTCATAGCACACTGAGCAGCCAGATGTAAAACTGCCATGAATCTTCTTGTAGGTTAACATCAGGTTAAAGAAGAGCTCACAGGACAGAGCGTGTTCCCCCGATACTGATGCATGTACAGTACTGTAGTATCATATCATATGGCAAGGACATCATTTACAACTTCTATGCATTTAAACACTGATATTATAAACCATAAATGCATATTGGTGGTTACTCATGTTTGTGCACACTGCTACCACCCCCCCCCCCACCCTCCATCTCTCTCAACTCTCTCCATATCTAGGTCATGAATGCCGCGCTGTATCTGCTCTCTTTGCCAAAAATCAATCAAGGATAACCAAAACTCACTGACCTGTAAACACATGCAGTTCAAAGTAAGGGGGCAGAATCACAACAACATGTTGCATTGGCTTCCACAAACTCGGCCACAGCCACAAGCATCACCCGATGTGTCAGTTCATATGATCACACAGGCTGCTTTGTCTCTCCACCGCCCATTACGCCCTCTTCTTCAGATCACATTCTGTCCAAACCTCTGGCAACTACATCAAAGTTACTGTCCTGAAGCTGTAATAAACTCCAGATAAGATTCAATCAGTTGACTTATTATCATACAAGCTAATAATCACTTTGCCTGCTGTATGAATAACACATATTATAAATAGAATAATCCATGGTTTTTTTTAAATGTAGTCAATTAAATCTTGTTATTTATCCAATTTCATTTTGAAATAATAATGTGGAAAGAAAACATAAAATAAAAAAAAAAAGATAAATAAAGGCCCATCTGTCCCATCCCTGTTAATTATGAGTCACACTGGATAGAAGGATTAGCAACGGTAGATGCCAGAAATGTAAACTCTAATGCTACGTATCATATAAAGCAGACACACCATGAAATAGTGTCACGCTTTTATAGCCTGTTAATAGTGTTTCAGTGCATGTGTGTTGGGTGAAATAAATATTCTAAATATTACAATTGATTAAGTCAATCAGGTCAAAGACACCTTATTATTAACGCAGCTGGAAAAAATAATTAAACATGTCATTCCTACTTTTCATGACATTCTTTAACCATCATGCCCTTCTGTGTACTCCATTCAAACAGTAATCTGAATATATGTCAGTAATATTTCTATTCTCTTTGGCACATGATTTTTAAACAGGAGCTCAAACATGTTGCTAATAAATGTCTCAAAGGTTGTTGCCCACTGTACACTATGCACTTTGATTAACAGTGCAGCATTTGAAAGGTGGAGAGCAACATTTAAACAGACATTTAAAAACTTTGGTGTGAATACTCAGAAATGCTGGATAAATATATAAAAAGTATGATATGCAGCCTCATGCACTATATCTGGAGTCAGTTACTGTGTCAGTTTTTTCTAAAAAAAAAAAATGCAATTTTAAAATGTACAGGCAGCCGGCCAACAGTCCTTTGTCCCGGTATCCAAAGAGACAGTGATGTCATCCTCAGGCCAGTAGACAGACATTGGCCATCTGATCCACACTCTCCCATTACTAGAATGACCCAAATTTACCACACGTACAAGAATGAAAATCTATTTGGCTTCTTTCTTCTCTGCAACACATGACAATTCATGGAGTGCAGAAATATTTACCCTCTAGTGTTTACATACTGTAGTGTTGACTTTAACACTCCTTAATACTGCACTAATGCATGTAACCTCAGTGATCTAGGAATTCAAACTTTTTTTCTTCTGTTGCATTCACGTTCACTCTTTAGCTTAAATTCAATGTTTACATAAGTGTCTAGGCCAATTTCCAGTATTGCTTATATTACATAACAGTCAAAAGTAATCAAGAGACTGTGATTGTAATGACGAATGTGATGACGAGATTCACATCAGTTTATCGTTCTCAGTAATTGTTGTAGTAACAGAACAGAAAAACATGGGTACAGTTGGCGAACATGGCAAACATGAATGGGTTACATTAAAATATGAAGGCTTTTTTAAATATTTTGCTTGTTCGCTGAGATTCCACATCTCTCGTTGAGAAATTTGTCAGAAATATCTTTCCTTCCACACGCGGCCTCTTGCAAATTCTTAACAATAGTTAAAAAAATACAATAGTTAACATTTAACTGTGCAACCCTTTGGTTGACCTGTTTTAATCGCCTTAATTTTTTTCCCCACCCGCATTCTGCGAAGACCTGCCCTACTCTGCCTCTGATTGGCTAGTACTCATTGCCTTCATTGGTTGGTTAGGTCTAGGTATGAGAAGTGAGATGGTAAGGGTAAAATCAGGGTCAGAGCCAATTAGAGGCAGAATATGGGTGGGGGGAAAAAAATTACAAGTTTTATCTCCCCGCACCTCTACTTAGGGACCTGACCCAGACCTGCAGAAGTGTATCTTTCCAATAAATGTTAAGCAGCGCACAGATCTTTGGCCGGTGAGATGCTACTGACAGCCAGTCACTTACAACCACACACACATACACTTAAACAGAAGCAGGAACCATCTGCTCTATCTCCCCTGAGGCCAAAAACACACACCTGGATAGATACAGGCCAGGACCCTGCCTCTAGCACACAGCTACACACACACACACAAACAACTGTGCAGATCTGCACAATCAGTCAAACGACACACATACATACTGTATACAGTAGATATATGACAGATGCACACAGACGGACACACATGAGTAGCCATGAGTGATCATGTCACTAACAACACACACACATCTAATGCTTCATTTGAAGCCAACATGAGACTGCAGAGACAGACAGAGAGAGTGTGTGTGTGTGTTCGGGGCATTCCTCCTCCTCCCCTGTGGACCTGCTGACCTGTAGATAATGTACATGCTCGTGTCCCAATTCTCCCTGTGATGCAAAAAAATAATGTACGTCTAGCTTTTTTTAAGCCTTCATTTACTCATTTATAGAGCACACACAAGGCTCTTTTTCAGCCATGACTTGCCCCTCTCTTGTGAAAGGTTGTAGAAAAGAAAATGCACCTGCTCTGATTTTTCCCAGTGGAGATTCACAGCAACAATCAAAATACCACAATTTAGCATTAATGTTATTTTACCTGGGTCATTGCTTCAGTCTGAAAGAGATATAAGACACTTCAATATCTTGTTGACACACAAATTTACTGTACCAGCTCAAGCTACATGTACAACAAGTTAAAATACACACATTCATTCACTTCTATCCATCTGGGTCAAAGGGAGCTGGACCATGTCCCAGCATGCATCGGACAACAGGCGGGGTACACTCTTGACACATTATCATCTATCACATGGCTAAACACACACTTAGACTTTTTATTTTTATTGGCTTGAGGAGCTCATGGAAACCACAACACACCATGATGTGTTTTCAAAAGTTTTGTAGGTCACATCAATAAAATTTATTTGTGGTGTTTTCAGACCCTGAGAGGGTGGCGGGGGTGAGGGACTGCAAACAGAACTGAGAGTCAGATACAAATAATAACCTTGAGCGCAGAGTTTCACATGAAGCCACCACACTGAATCTGCACTTTCAAGTGAGGAGGACTGGTAACACACATACACACACACACACACACACACACACACACACACACACACACACACACACACCTCTGACGCAGTAGACATCATGAGATCCAGCAAACACCAGCATATGACTGTCCTAGACCCGTCTGTCAACAGGGCAGCATCCCTCTCTCATTTTCACACATAGGTGAAAGTGAAAAAGAAATATGGTGCCACTGTAAGAAACGTCTGTTAAACACTGAAACATTCGGGTTAATAAAAGTTCAATCTTGGTTTTGGAAAAAGTAGTTTGATGAAAAAAAAAATCTTTTTTCTCAACCACATGTCACAATCTTCATTAGCAGATGTTTGCTGCAGTTGAAAGCTCCAGAAAAGCTAGTAAGTAGATGGCATGTTTGTCGTGCAATGCTACTTAATATGCCACTGTGCATATATAGGATTTCTTGGTAAAATAAATTATGGCAGTTGTGATCAGATCTAGTGCTGCAACTAACATTTATTGCCATTATCAATTCATTTACAGATTATTTTCTCGATTTATCATTTGATCAAAAAATGTTCATCACAATTTTCCAAGGTGACATTTTCAAATGTCTT
Source organism: Thunnus albacares (assembly GCF_914725855.1). Classification (NCBI taxonomy): domain Eukaryota; kingdom Metazoa; phylum Chordata; class Actinopteri; order Scombriformes; family Scombridae; genus Thunnus; species Thunnus albacares. The sequence goes on along the minus strand of NC_058128.1, from coordinate 12,709,450 downwards.
GTTTTGTCTGACCAACAAGTCCAAAAATCCAAGATTTTCAGTTTATTATCACAGGAGACAAAGAAAACTAGAATATCTTCATGATTGAGAGGCTGTAACCAGGGAGGGGTTTTTTGCCATTTATTTATTATTACTTAAAAGAGAGTCTTAACAATTATCAAAATTGCAGCAGAGTAATTTCCTGTGAATCAATTAATCGACTTATGGTTTCAGCTCTAAAGAGATCAATACGCTAATTAAACTAAAATAGACTAATTTCACTGTTGCGAAATCAGGATTGTAAGGAAAAACCTGACTGGAGCATCTATAACTGAAAGCTTCGCTGCTTTTTGGCTGCATTGCAATAGCAGGGCCAGCCCTATATGACTGATGCTGCGTCCAAATCGCATACTTCTACTTTTTACTTTTAGTACGTACTGCAGCTGCCCTTACAAAGTACGTACTTTTGCACACAGTATGCATGTGACATACATACAACTGGGACGTACTACTTCATCTGTCGTTGCGGCTTCTGTGTCAGTGCGTCGTCATTGGTCTGTTCTCTCTTGGCGGCTCAGTCAATGTGACGCATCTTCCACTGCGCAGAGGATTGTGGGTCAGGATAGCCAGAAAAGCAAGCTGGCTTGCAAACAATAAAATGTGACCGGATATAGTAGGACATCCTGGTACTTTTGGCATTCTGCATTTGACATAATACAGGAAACACCAATACACACTACGCCCTGTATTCCATCCACTACCTCCCTGGACTGTTCCTGCAGTAACAAACATGTTGCTTGTGTCATCTTTCCTCAACACACTCTTTCCTCCTCACACACACACACACACACACACACACACAATGTTGTCTTAAGCCTCATAAAATCCTAGAATATCACACTGGGCTACCAAGAAAGTCTCCATGGTTGAATGCCAAAGTAACTGTACTTGTGCAGATATCCAATATGTGGTGGCGCAGCAGAAAACAGACTTAGAAAACTCAAAACTCATAACAAAAGACACAGGGGTAACCATGGAGCTTTTCAGATATGACGAGTAGCAGCACTAAGTCCTCTTTACACAGAAGGTTCTAATATGAGAGATGGACGATGTTTGATTCAAATACTTCCACCTGTATTCCTTATTTTCTTCTTCCCATTGTGCTGTCTCCTACCTCTAATTGCTTCTTTCCCTCTCTGACTCCCACTTGTCTCCCAGATGCTGTCACTTACGCTCAGTGCCTCTCTCTTTCTCCATCAGCATTCCTGAAGGTGTTCAGCCTGTTCTATTTATGTGACAACCACACATCCGTCTATCACACCGCACAATACAAAATGCGCACACACACACCACTCAACCTATACTTAGCCAGCTGGTGTTTCAGAGCGGGGGAGCTGAATTTGACAAAGTTCGTCTATCGCCTGGGGATCGGGGCTCATAAAAACACATTATATTAATGCTGAATATTATCGTTCTCCATTACTCTCTGTTCCTGTCAGGCTCATTGTGATATGATGTGGCTGGAAAGGACTCACTGGTGCTGTCTACACATCTCACTGAAAATCATCTCAACAGCCCTGCTGAAGGGGAGAGCGGTACTTGTTCTGCACCTACGCCTTCTGAAGATTTACAGTGATGACCCGCCGTTCACCACATTCAGCTTTACTGACGCTTTATCAGGCCAATGCATCTGAAATCAGACCGCTATTTGCTCCTCGATAGTATTACTGTTACTTCATATTAGATACAAGACAAAAGCAAAACTATGCAGCAGCTCATGTGTTGTCGAGGTCACTCACAGCACAATTTCTCACTTGTTTATGATTCATTTAGGTTTAATAGGAACTATTTGTACTGCTGTGCAATGCATAACTCATCAAATGCCGCCATTGGGTTAAAGTAATATATCATTAGTGGTTTGGCATAGTTTCACACAAGATATTGTCTCCATGTCAGGGCATGATATTGATGACAAATCATAATAGCAGCTGTCAACTGCTTTATGCATTTTTAACTGAATTGCAAGACATGTAGAGACAGGACCTATTCCTGGAAATTATGTGATAAAAAAAAACTCATTTGCAATCATTAAAAAAGTTTTTCTCACTTGTAAAACTTGATTTGTGGTTCAGACAGTATGGCCTTTCTCAGACCACGTGCAACATCTTTCCTTGAAGTAGAGAAATGAACTAATCCTGCACACAGGATATTGGAATTGCCCAAACTGCACTGGAGTTTTTTTCAATTAACTGAGCAAACCAATTACACTTGGGAGGAAAAAATATATATATTAGCAGTCTGTGACACTGAATAATGTGTTAGGCAGAAGATGTCTGAGCCAGATACGGATTTTGCCTCACCAGCGTGACTGTGCTACTTGTAACTTCACTGTGTGCCACTGGTCCAATCAGCGATAAGACATATAACATGGCTGAGACACTGGAAAGCACAACACTGATAAGAGGCCGATAGCATCAGCTCCAGTCTATTGTGTACCTCAGGAAATTAATCGGAGGTGCAGGATGGGCAAACAAAACGCACATACAATCAGGAGTTAACACACACCCATACGGACTAAAAGACGCACACACACCATCCACGTTGATGCACAAAAAGTACACCAATGCGATCCACATGCACACACACATTTATCTAATCCTGTGTGCCGCCTACATAACAAATATGAAAAATGTACCGTTGAGACTTGACAATTAACACTAAGGCAGGGAAGCACAAAACTAATTCAGGAGTGTGTAGTAGTTAATGGAAGTGAGAGTGTGACTCCCCCAGGCTGGTCATGTAAAGAGGAATGTGCTCATACAGTCGGCTTGCCGGGTTAAATAAGGATGAAGTGAGTTGAGAAGGTGACCTCAGCATCCCCTGAAAAAATCTATCCATCTATCTTTAAACAATGAGGTGATAGAAATAACTCCTACCCCTGGCAAAGTGATAAAACTACTTGAATAAAAGAAATAAATAACAAACCAGGCGCCGAAGATTCGATGGTCTTGAGATAAAAGGGAGTTCTGGGAAGTGATTTAAACGAGCCACTGTCTTTGTCAGGGTACGTTCCTCGTGTTGTTCCACGGTCTTGAGACCTTAAGGCAAAAGTTTTTACCTTTGATGTTGAGCCTGGAGGCAGAGGAGTCAGAGGGCTCTCAGTGCAGAAAGGTTCACTAGGGGATCAAAAGTTCAGAAAGATATACAGGGCCAGGCCATGCAAAGTTTAAAAATAAATTAAAATACATTCTAAAACAGTAGAGGTTCCCAATAGCATGAGAGGACATTTAAAAATGTCCAGTGTTTACAGTAGCCGGTGGAAGGAAGCAGCTCTGACTCGCTGTTCCCAGAGGAGGGGCGGTGCAAAGACATGGAGCTGTGGGCGGAACACGGAGGAAATCACGGCGTCCCCCCCTCCACCCACCACTCACCACCACCACCACCACCACCCTTCCACCCCCCCCCTTCAGTACACCCCCTTCCCAGCACACCCTTTCCCTCTCTCTCTCCCTCTCTCTCTCTCCCCCCCTTGAGCATTGCAAAACACACGATGTCATTCTTTTTTTTTTTTCGACCGAGTGGCTATGCTTGCTGTCTGACAGCTGGGAAAGACGTGGCTGTTGACAGTCCAGTGCAAACATGGCAGCATTTAAAACATCATTTATATACAAAAAAAAAGGCCTGAAACAGTTCAAAAGAGAGAGAACTTTACAGACCCCTTCACAACACAACTAAAAAGACTCCATTATGGCAAGAGATGAAAACTAAACTTGAGCAACAAAGGCTCACTTGAAGCCCCTAAAGGCATATTATGACGATACCACAGGACATAAACCTACCATAAAGCAGAATAAGGTCACTCAATTGGGGCTGTAAAAGAATATTATAGGAATATGATGGCAATTATGTGGCTCTGAGAATACACAAGGCTGTCAGCAGCACTTCATCTGCCGCCCGCAACACAGTGAACAGATTGATAATCGCATTTAGAGGTACAGAGACGAGACATAGTGTTATTAGCCTGCTATTCCCGGGAAAGCCTCGGGCTGTACAGCTATAATGGTTTATTGAACACAACGGGAGGAAGCGTTGCTGTATTGTCGCCTGCAAACAAAATAACAAAAAACAAAATGTATCGTAATGACAGTCTGGACAAAACATCGAGTACTGCTCTAATGTAACAGCTGACCTGAAACTGCTGTACCTCAAAGTAGGCATCAAATTTTAATTATGTTATTGCTGATGTTCCCGGCTGCAACAACGAGCCACACAAAACAGTGACATGTGAGGTAGGACGAGAAGTGCCCAACATGAGACGCACGCACACACACACACGCACACGCACATACACACACACATACGCGCACACACATACGTAGCCTATGTAATGATACATGCATGTGTACACGCACACACTCATACTGAAGTTCAACAATACTCACTGCGGCTGGGTTCACTTCAAGCAGCAACGTTACTGCTGCCCCTCGGTTGTGAAATACGCTCTGTGTGAGAAGAAGAAGAAGAAGAAGAAAAAGGGCCAGTCACATATCCTCTTCAGTTATTCCGCCGCTGTCAAACCTTTAATTGACGCTTCGTAACGTAACAGTCGGTCAGCCGAGGTGAAACGCTCCCTTTCGTCTGTGTCTGTCTCTCTCTCTGCTGTCTATCTCTTCTGTCTATCTTTCCCTCTTTTCCGTCTTTGCCAGCTCTACCACTGGTGGCTTCCCCACGGCTCGGGCGCTCCTGTGACGTCACGACGGTGTAGTGCGCGCCCCCGACACGTACCCACCTCCCCCTCTCCTACGCCCCCCCCCCTCCCTCCCCCCATAATAATCCATATTTATTCAAAGTCGCAATGAAATTATAGATCATAGCCTTCTTCTCATGATAAATCTAATTCTTCATATTGATATATTAGCAATGTTTTCATACTGAACCATTGAGAAAGAAATAACTAATTTGTGCTCTCCATTTAGTAATTTCCCTTTAAACATTGGCCCCGTAATAAATCTCATGCAACTCATTTATCAGATATGTTTTGGCCCGAGCAGGCCAGATTTAGCATTTAAAAACAAAACTTGCTCATTAAAAAAATGAATAAATAAAAAATGAATTGTGGACACTGGACTCAATGGCTTTCACATAAAGTGATCAAAACATAATATTCAGAGTACCATCTCATAATTTACATCACCTTTTTGGACACGTTATATGCTCACAATCGTTTACTAAAATTCAAAGAAACAACTGATGAACAAGATTATTGATACAATAAATGCATTCATCATGTATCCACCTTGCACATTCTGATTATGTAACTACATGTATTAAATACGTATTACTACCTAATGCCATGGAGAAAAAAAAAACTAATTTAACTTAATATAACTATTTTGTGCTCTCCATTTAGTAATTAATCCCTGGCCAAAAACATTGTAGAATGAAGCAGATCAAATGTACAGGATTTTACTGTTTTCTTTTACTTTAAGGTAACACTTATATATGGAGGAATTAGGGCTCCAACGATTCGTCGATCGACAGAAAATTAATCTGCAACTATTCTAATAATTGATCAATGGTTTGGAGTCATTTCATAAAGAAAAAATGCTAAACTCTCCTGGTTCCAACTTCTTAAATGAGAATATTTTCTGGATTCATTAGCCTCTATGATATTTAATTTAATGTCTTTGGGTTGTGGACTGTTGGTCGTGACAAAAAAAAAGACATTTTAAGTTGCATCATGGGCTTTGGGAAAGAGTGATCGACATTTTTCACTATTTTCTGACATTTTATAGACCAATTGACTAATCAATTAAACAAGACAATAAAAACATAAAAATCAGAGTAAATATGGCATTCAGCCAAGGAGACATCTACCATCACAGTCTTTGGCTCCATCTAGTGTGATTTTAAGTGTATTGCAAGACTGTAATGACCTGGTGCAACCGTAGCTCAGTGTTATTTATCATTTTCTTCAAAATAAAGCCTTTCATTTCATTCCTGAGAATTGAAATGCTTGAAATGTGATGTTTGTAATGTTATAGTGATCGTTTTAACCAAACAGTAAACACATCACCCAGATGTGTAACATTTTTTAATGCACCAATAGTTTTCCAAGTGTATTGTAAATTGTGATTTACTGTTTTTATACTTACAAACCATTGACTTGATGTATTCCAGTGATTAAATCTAGTGACTGAAATCACTATTGTTGGGTGTCTTGAATAAAACAAACATTTTGTGGTGGATGCAAAGCAGAACAAGTTAATTGAAATACTGTCTTGTTTGCATGCTTCATTGCAGTGTAAAGTTAGACTTTTGTCTTACTATTTTGGCATCACAGTGCTGTTCAAAGGATACCAAAGAATAAGTAAAGGTGTAAATATATTCACGAATTCCAAAGTTTTGTATTTGTGGTGCCCCCCAAGCAGCGGACTCTTAGAGGTTCTGAAAAAAGTGAGTCTGGTGTCTGGGTCATTTTGTTTCCCATTGCTGGTGCCTTGACTGTCTTAATATATAGCCATTTGTATAAATTCAGTACTGTAAGTTACAAGCAAGTAACTGGTGTAATTTTTTCAGCACATGAGCTATTTCAATATGTATGCTGCAGTGATATCACATGACATAATAACAAGTTATGAGACCAAGAAGTCAAAAAGAAAAAGTAAAACGGCATTTGATTTTTTTCAACATTTTATCCATTTTCCACAAAAACAAACTACGTGCAAATGATTACTATCTTCACATTCGTAGCTCAAGGCCTCAGATGAAGAACAAACAAAAATTAAATGAAATCTCTATTCATAAAATCTCTGCTACACAGTAAAACAGAACTATTTACATTTTTTAAAATCAAAACTTGTTTCTTGGTTTGTTTTTATGGGTTGTTGATTTTTTTTAAATGGAAAACAACAGAATAAAACATAATACAGGATAAATCACGTTTCACTATATGCGTAATGTGCGCTTGCTCCAATGGTAAAGTGCTCAGGATGTAGGAACATGTCTTTACGTAACTCAGTAAACTTCAGATAACTATCTTGACATATTATTTACTCTCTGAAGGTCGCGTCCATGTTTCAGTAGATTTCTAAATGCTCAGGGGGCGCAATAGGTCCTTCATGACGGTTGTAAATCGGCGATACGCCATTTTGCAACAGTCATTGGTTCAGCTCTTTGCGCACAGTTCACCACCCAATAACACAACTTGTGATTGGACGAGAGAGAGCCAACATGGCAGCCAGCGATCTCGTTCAACCAAAACAGTAAGGAGTTGTTTGTACAGTTGATATTAGATAGATAAGTACATAAAACATAAAGCAGGAATTATTGCAAACACCCTCAAAAGTTAAAAAAAAAAAACAAAACAGAAAAAAACCAAACAAAAATCAAAAATCAATTCTTACAATAGATCTATTGCTATAAAATGGATTCAAGATTGTTCTCTATTTTTTTGCTATTTTCCATATGTAATTAAAATGAACGTTTACCAGGTGGAGGAATTCATAATGGTTTCATAATATACCAGCCATTGGGGGAAATAAAATTAGGCTTATAAAATTGTAAAAAAAAAAAAAAAAAAAAAAGCTGATAATACTTAAATAAAACGCACTGTATAAAATTAGGCTTATAAATGTGTAAAAAACAACAACAACAACAACAACAAAACATTGCTGAGAATATTTATAAATACCTGTGTCTTCACCACATAGGTAATCACATCAACCTAACACTTGCCACTCGCAATCACAAAGACGCAAGTGCAATGTTCCTTGAACATTTGTTTTCTTGTCAGCTTCTGAATGCACGCAAAGCTGTGGCAGATCAAGTGCTTAATGAGGAGGACTGCAGGTTTTTGAAAGACGTCCCTGCATGCCTTATTAGTGATGAGGAGACTGATGATGATGACAGGCAAACCTGGAGAGTCAGCTAATCTGAGTGGGGGGCACCAGACTAACAAAATTTTGCAGAAGTGCCAGCAGAAACTTGCAGGATGGTACACTGGAGGGTGGCCAGTGGCAAGGCCAGCAAGAGGCAGCCTTCATTTGAAGGACAATTAAAGTTCTAATTGTTGTTGTTGTGATTGTTTGATCAACATGTGGGAAAACTAGGGGTATTTCACAAAGCAGGATTTCAAAGTTAGTAGTTAGTGTTAATGATTCATCAGTAATAACTTTTATATTGTCACAGTTGCTGCTCAGCCATTAAGGAAAGCGACAGGGAGAGAAGTGAGCGAGAGAACCACAAACACACACCAGGAGAGGGTGAGTCTGTTCTCATCAATTTCTTTTCTAGTCCATGAGTAAAACCTGGGACCATTGCTTTTATTTCAGTCCCTGTTTTGTCAGGCTTTGTGGAAGTTACCATACTACACTCCATGGATGACCCTGATGAAGACCACAAGCTGAAACGCGTCAGTCAACTAATAAAGTTGTTCCTCATACTACAAATGTTGCGGGAGTTCTCATCTTTCCACTCTTTATTGCTTCCCTAAGCTTCTCTCACAGACAGACCTGAACATTGGTTAAACAATGGTGCCTCCCCCTGGTCAAATGAGTTGCATTATGAGTCAGTTTTAACCAGCAAGTAGGATAAAACCTCTGATTTGCACACCTCATATATGTGATTGATCTGCTTTGTACCTTTTCTTACTGTCAGGTAGGTGATCTTGACCAAAACCAACATGTCACACCACTGCACACCCACATGTTGCCTCCATAATTTGACCTGCATATTGTGTTAGATGCTATTATAAGTAAATGAAGCAGGTGTCTACTTGATTTATACAGTTTTCGGTTATAAAACTGAAGGAAGGCCGTCCATATGAGTCAAATCAAGTAGATATCTTTCAATGTTACAGTCTTTTCAGTGCCAAAGTCCCTTTTTTCACTATACTTCCACTGCAGCTCAACAGAGAAACACAAAGTGGGAATTTGATGCTAAGAAGACTGTAAATGTGGCAGATATCAACTTGATATAACCTCAGATTGCTGAAGCCTCATATAAGCTTTGGATTTTGCCCCCCATCACTTACATTGAAAGCACATTTGAAGAGGATCTTTTAATAGCCAGTATGAAGAGGAGGAATGATTACAGCGAGGAAAACCTCCTGACTATTGTTTTAGGACAGACTTGAAAAATTGTGAACCTATTGTATATCTTTAAGTTTACTTGTTTTAACTTGCTATATTATTATTATGTAAGTAGCTTCTCATTTGAATACAACAAAATAATTTAATTAAAGATAGCCTATGGAAACTGCTAATCAATCCATAATGATGAATAAATTGAATTATAAGGATGCCGGCACACTATAGGCTCCATATAGTCTGCTATATAAAAGAATATACTCCAGTACTTCTCTGTGGAATTGATCAAAGCTCCTTTACACAGAGCAGAACATGCAGTTTTTTGTAGAAATGTACTTTATGCACACTTATGCACATTAGTACCTACGTCAAGTAAATTTTCTTGCACAATAACTTGCAAATTACATTGATTTGGCACACATTGTAAGAAATAATAAATATACTGTACAGAGGGAAGATACAAAGTGTCTGCTGATGTCTTTGTGTCCAAGACTTCAGGAAGTCACTGACTGCAAAGAATTTCCCACAAAATATTAGATATGATGATTTTGTTTGACTTTATCTGTCCAATTATGTTTGAACCCTTAAAGTTCAAATACTGTCTGGACTGCATGTAACTATGTGTATGTATGTAAATATAATATAGTTTATCCTTTTTTTAATTTCTTTGTGCAACTTTCATATACTTTGCCATATTTATTGCATTTTTTCTTGTTTTATTCTATTCTACTTTCAAATATTTTAATATTTGTTCATACATTTTCTGTGCATGTAGTGAGGAGTTGGCTACAGCTTCATTTAATTGTGCAATACTGTTTTGTATAATGACAATAAAACTGAACCTTGAACCTTGAAATGATCTTTAGTTTGGGAATCGAACCCCCAACCCTGCCAGTGATGATACCTTGTTTTCCAGTGAGCTTTGTACTTGTGTGTATCTGTTGTGTATTTGCTGATGTAGCTTTGACAGCAGGAGTAAAGCAACAATAAAAATTTCACAACTCAAGTTGCATGCATATGAGTATTATTGAAATATTTTCATGACAAGTTTTACAAATCACATGTCATTTTTTAACAGCTAAGAGATCCAGACAGTTCAGGTGCACTCTCTACACAGTGTAAGTGTGTTGATGGTCCTTTAAATGTACAAATACAGTGAAACTCTTACCACACTGGTCACAGGTGTGAGGATTTTCTCCAGTGTGAGTGTGCAGATACTTCTTTAAATATCCAGATTGAGTGAAACTCTTACCACGCTGGTCACAGGTGTGAGGATTTTCTCCAGTGTGAGTACGCAGATGTTTCTGTAATTGTCCAGATAGAATGAAACTCTTACCACACTGGTCACAGAGGTACGGTTTTTCTCCAGTGTGGATATGCTGATGACACTTCAAATATGATGAGGAAGAGAAGCTCTTCTGACACTGGTCACAGTGGTGTGTTTTCTCCACAGTGTCGGCACGCTGATGTGGATCCATTTGTCCTCCTATGAAACTCTCCTCACTCTCACCATGAGGTCCGGCTAGGTTTTTGCTCGTCTGTTTCTATTATACAAAACGAAAGAAAGAGAAAGACATAAGGAGTGTAAGAATGTATTAAATAGTGGAACTGATACAAGAAGAAGTGTCCTGATGTATGAATACATGGACGAGGTAGAGGTGAAGAAGGCATTTCCGTTGTTAAACCAATAGTTACTAAACACCTGTGAGTGCTGTATGGCTCTTACACCAGTGTGGATATGCTGATGATGCTTCAAATATGCTGAGGAAGAGAAGCTCTTCTGACACTGGTCACAGGTGTAAGGCTTTTCTCCAGTGTGAGTGCGCAGATGCTCCATTAAATGTCCAGATTGAGTGAAACTCCTACCACACTGGTCACAGAGGTACGGTTTTTCTCCAGTGTGAGTGCGCAGATGCTCCATTAAATGTCCAGATTGAGTGAAACTCCTACCACACTGGTCACAGAGGTACGGTTTTTCTCCAGTGTGAGTGTGCAGATGCTTCTTTAAATGTCCAGATTGAGTGAAACTCTTACCACACTGGTCACAGGTGTAAGGCTTTTCTCCAGTGTGAGTGCGCAGATGCTTCTTTAAATATCCAGATTGAGTGAAACTCTTACCACACTGGTCACAGGTGTAAGGATTTTCAAGAGTGTGGATACCCTGATGATGCTTTAAATTTCTTGAGGAAGAGAAGCTCTTCTGACACTGGTCACAGGTGTAAGGCTTTTCTCCAGTGTGAGTGCGCAGATGGTCCTTTAAATTTCCAAGTTGAGTGAAACTCCTACCACACTGGTCACAGAGGTACGGTTTTTCTCCAGTGTGGATACGCTGATGATGCTTCAAATATGTTGAGGAAGAGAAGCTCTTACCACACTGGTCACAGGTGTAAGGTTTTTCTCCAGTGTGGATACACTGATGACACTTCAAATATGATGAGGAAGAGAAGCTCTTCTGACACTGGTCACAGTGGTGTGTTTTCTCCACAGTGTCAGCACAATGATGTGGATCCATTTGTCCTCCTATGAAACTCTCCTCACTCTCACCATGGGGTCCGGCTAGGTTTTTGCTCGTCTGTTTCTATTATACAAAACGAAAGAAAGAGAAAGACAGAAGGAGTGTAAGAATGTATTAAATAGTAGAATTGATACAAGAAGAAGTGTCCTGATGTATGAATACATGGACGAGGTAGAGGTGAAGAAGGCATTTCCTTTGTGAAACCAATAGTTTGCTATTACTAAACACCTGTGAGTGCTGTATGGCTTTTACACCATGGCCACTTACCAAAAGAAGAAAGAGACACTTTGTTTAAATCGTTCTCTATGTGTTTACTTATGCTTGTTGTCAGTTTAACACATAGTTAGGTTAGTTTCACCTGTCAGTTAACTGCTAACAGAGCCTGAAGCATCAAAACTGTGGCTATGGTTACAGGCAATTTAATACACCTTGAGCCTTGATTTAAAAGAGTGACCAAAACTATACACATATACATTTTTTAGAGATCCCTTCCAACTGAAATAAGTGTTGTATAATGTTAGTGGTGGAAAGTAGAAATTATACTTAAGTACATTTACTCAAGTACTGTACTTAAGTACATTTTGGGAGGTACTTGTACTGTACTTGAATATTTCCATTTGATGCTACTTTCTACTTTCTACTCCACTACATTTATTTGACAGCTTTAGTTACTTTTCAGATGAAGATTTGACACAATGGATAATATAAAAAGCTTTTAAAATACAAGCATTGTTAAAGATGAAATCAGTGGTTTCCAACCTTTTTGGCTTTTGACGTCTTACAAAAAGCAGTGTGTAGTTGGGGTCTCATTTCAGATGTCTATGAGTTGTTAACAGCGCCACCAAATAGTGATTTTTCCCTATAAACTTCTTACATGGTTGCATTTCAATAAATGTTCAAATTATCCAATATTTCACCAAAAATCAAAGATTAGAGAAAAAGTCAAAAACTGAAAACAGATTTGTGTATCAGAACTTTGTTTTTTCTTCTTTCCTCTCCCATTAATCATCTCACGATGAGGTTTGTTGCCTGGCTCTTACCTCTGCTGATGAGCTCATTTTGTTGCTGCTGTTTGTATTCTCCTCTGCTAGATATTCCTCCATCTATCATCATAAAATAAAAACACAGAAAACAGCAAAGTTAACACAAATTAAAAACAATACACTGCTAGAAGTGAATGTCAATCATAGACAGTTACATAAAACTTATTACTCAGACACATGTATAAACAAACTGATCAGAGATAATCCAGTCAGACTGTGCAACTCTGAAAAACCATACTTCTTTGTGCTTTTATGTTCTTCATTTTCTGAATAACTGCAATTAACTTTTCGTTAACTATATATTAACATAGTTAGCTGAATTTATTAATAAGCACGTACTTAGTTATTTGAGAAATATTAGTGTAAATGATAACGCTAAACAATTTGGCATCAGCTTTAAGTTTGGCTTTTCTGATATTATTTTGAATTTTGTTTGTTTTTCACTAATAAAGGATGTTCACTAAAAAGATATGTGTACTATGATGCACTTTCTTAACAAAATATATGGTAAAGTGATTCCAGTATGTCTCAGTGCCATTTTAAGAGAATTTTAATTTTTTTATGATTATTGGGATCATATCATTAATCGCAATTATTTTGGCCAAGATAATCATGACATGAAATTTTCCTATCGTCCCATGCCTTATCTGATGTTGAAACAACTGATCTGATGTTGAAATGTACTTTATGAACTGTGGTAACTAAAATATGTCATTTCCTCTCAGTTAGTTAAATATTTCCTCACAAGAAAAGGCCATTTTAAAACAAAGTAAATTTTAATTCATGAATCATTGGTTATTTAAAAAAATTCAGTCTGCATTCATTGAATTGTATGCTTTCCTGTTGACAAATATGCATTTTCAGCTGATCCTGTATCTCAAAAATAGGCTCTACAGGTTACATTGGCATTTATTTATATAAATAATAAGTTACAGAGCCATTTCCAGGAGTGTTGCTGAAACGTTACTGTTACACATCGATTAATTTGGTAACTACAGGACCTGTAAGATAAAGCGTTACTGTATAATCTTTGAGAAAACCACAGTGTCGTTATTGTTTCACTGCATCATCATTTTATAACCTCCTTCCTTTTGTAATGCAACAACAATCATATTTTAATGATTCCAATGTTGATGCTCTGATAACTTGATGGGACAGTTTTCAGTTTGTATGAACGGCTTGAGATTTTGAGCCCGAAATTAGGAGCCCAGTGTCGAGCACTAAGTATTGTACACTGCAAAAATAGAAGTGTTAAAAAACACAAAGTTGTGTTGATAGTATTTTGACACATTTTGTAGATTTTAGCAGATGTCAGCATTGGTCCTGCCTATTCAGGGCTGATTTAAAAAAGCAGATGACGTGTTGAGCCATTTTCAAAGCATGAAATGCCGATTTAAAAAAAAATTGTGGTCAATGTCAATTTTAAAACCATCATTGATTTGTTCCATCACAGTACAGTCAATCAAATTTAGTTTACAGCTCAAAAAAACATGCTCAAGTGTGCAGTAACTCTTTAATGACCATGTCTTCCATGTCTTCAGCTCAATAATGTTTTACTACAATTAATGAAATAAATTATGATGATTATGGTCATCTAGTGGGTTTCTAAACTGACAAATTCACAAAATGATCCAGACTAAAATGCTTCATGGTTTGGCATGTTTATTTTCAAAAGACATTTGGATGTCAACGTGTTATTATTGTGGATCATTCAGCTGCGGTTGCCATGGAAAGGATCCATGCATCTGTCAAAATCTGCGACTCAGAGCTCTCTGAAGACGCCCATCACCTACAGGAGTCTATTAAACTTCAAACACAGAAACGGTGAGTACATACCAGCGTTGTTCATCTGTTTTCTACTTGTACTTGATGGTCTGCAGGTTAGAGCATCAACAAGAAAACTTTTTATTTAGAAATAAATATTTGCTGGTCCTGTCTGGTGTTCATGATCCTCACTTGTAGCTAAAATTCAAAATAATATCAGAAAAGCCAAACTTAAGGCTAATGCCAAATTGTAACGAATAGTTAATTGCAGTTATTTAGAAAATGCACAACATAAAAGCACAAAGAAGTATGATTTTTCAGAGTTACACAGTCTGACTGGATTATCTCTGATCAGTTTGTTGATAGATGGAGGAATATCTAGCAGAGGAGAATACAAACAGCAGCAACAAAATGAACTCATCAGCAGAGGTAAGAGCCAGACAACAAACCTTTACTTTACTTAAGTAAAAGTACCAATACAGCAGAGTAAAAATACTCCATTACAAGTAAAAGTGCTGCATGAAAAATCCTACTTAAGTAAAAGTACATAAATATTATCAGCTTAATGTAGTTAAAGTGTTGCAGTAAAAGTAGTGGTTTGGTCCCTCTGACTGATATATTATTATATATAAAATCATTAGATTATTAATACTAAAGCATCAGTGTGTAAGCAGCATGTTACTGTTGTAGCTGCTGAAGGTGGAGCTAGTTTGAACTGTTTTTATATGCAGTTAGCTAGTTTAGTCCAGTGGAAAGAAGAAAAAAAGTTCTGATACACAAATCAGAACTTTGTTCAAATTTCGGTTTTTGGACTTTTCTGATCTAAATATTGGATCATCTAAACATTTATTAAAATGCAACCATGTGAGAAGTTTAGAGGGAAAAATCACTATTTGGTGGCGCTGTTAACATCTCATAGACATCTGAAATGTGACCCCGATGACACACTGCTTTTTGGCTTTAAAGGACGTCAAAAGCCAAAAAGGTTGGAAACCACTGGTTTCATCTTTAACAATGCTTGTATTTTAAAAACCTTGTTATATTATCCATTGTGTCAAATCTTCATCTGAAAAGTAACTAAAGCTGTCAAATAAATGTAGAGGAGTAGAAAGTATAAAGTAGCAAATGGAAATACTCAAGTACATGTACTTAAGTATAATTTCTACTTTCCACCACTAACATTATACAACACTGATTTCAGTTGGAAGGGATCTTTAAAAATATATATGTTTTAAATCAAGGCTCAAGGTGTATTAAATTGCCTGTAACCATAGCAACAGTTTTGATGCTTCAGGCTCTGTTAGCAGTTAACTGACAGGTGAAACTAACCTAACCATGTGTTAAACTGAGTGGCCTACCTCTTGTACTAATTGGCCATGGTGTAAGAGCCATACAGCACTCACAGGTGTTTAGTAACTATTGGTTTAACAACGGAAATGCCTTCTTCACCTCTACCTTGTCCATGTATTCATACATCAGGACACTTCTTCTTGTATCAGTTCCACTATTTAATACATTCTTACACTCCTTCTGTCTTTCTCTTTCTTTCGTTTTGTATAATAGAAACAGACAAGCAAAAACCTAGCCGGACCCCATGGTGAGAGTGAGGAGAGTTTCATAGGAGGACAAATGGATCCACATCAGCGTGCTGACACTGTAGAGAAAACACACCACTGTGACAAGTGTCAGAAGAGCTTCTCTTCCTCATCATATTTGAAGTGTCATCAGCGTATCCACACTGGAGAAAAACCGTACCTCTGTGACCAGTGTGGTAAGAGATTCATTCAATCTGGACATTTACAGAACCATCTACGCACTCACACTGGCGAAAAACCGTACCTCTGTGACCAGTGTGGTAAGAGTTTCACTCAATCTGGACATTTAATGGAGCATCTGCACACTCACACTGGAGAAAAGCCTTACACCTGTGACCAGTGTCAGAAGAGCTTCTCTTCCTCAGCATATTTGAAGCATCATCAGCATATCCACACTGGAGAAAATCCGTACTTCTGTGACCAGTGTGGTAGGAGTTTCACTATGTCTGGACATTTAAAGAAGCATCTGCGCACTCACACTGGAGAAAATCCTTACACCTGTGACCAGTGTGGTAAGAGTTTCACTCAATCTGGACAATTACTTAAACATCTGTGTACTCACACTGGAGAAAATCCTCACACCTGTGACCAGTGTGGTAAGAGTTTCACTGTATTTGTACATTTAAAGGACCATCAGCACACTTACACTGTGTAGAGAGTGCACCTGAACTGTCTGGATCTCTTAACTGTTAAAAGATGACACGTGATTTGTAAAACTTGTCATGAAAATAATTCAATAATATTCATATGCATGCAACTTGAGTTGTGACATTTTTATTGTTGCTTTACTCCTGCTGTCAAAGCTACATCAGCAAATACACAACAGATACACACAAGTACAAAGCTCACTGGAAAACAAGGTATCATCACTGGCAGGGTTGGGGGTTCGATTCCCAAACTAAAGATCATTTCAAGGTTCAAGGTTCAGTTTTATTGTCATTATACAAAACAGTATTACACAATTAAATGAAGCTGTAGCCAACTCCTCACTACATGCACAGAAAATGTATGAACAAATATTAAAATATTTGGAAGTAGAATAGAATAAAACAAGAAAAAATGCAATAAATATAGCAGAGTATATAAAAGTTGCACTAAGAAATTAAAAAAAGGATAAACTATATTATATTTACATACATACACATAGTTACATGCAGTCCAGACAGTATTTGAACTTTAAGGGTTCAAACATAATTGGACAGATAAAGTCAAACAAAATCATCATATCTAATATTTTGTGGGAAATTCTTTGCAGTCAGTGACTTCCTGAAGTCTTGGACACAAAGACATCAGCAGACACTTTGTATCTTCCCTCTGTACAGTATATACATCTTTTAACAATATGTGAAAAATCGATGTAATTTGCAAGTTATACCGCAAGAAAATTCACTAGAGGTAGTAGTAGGAGTGAGCGTAGTGCAAAGGTAATGGTATGGTAATGTGCATAAGTGTGCATAAAGTACATTTCTACTAAAAACTGCACGTTCTGCTCTGTGTAAAGGAGCTTTGATCAATTCCACAGAGAAGTACTGGAGTATATTCTTTCGTATAGCAGACTATATGGAGCCTATAGTGTGCCGGCATCCTTATAATTCAATTTATTCATCATTATGGATTGATTAGCAGTTTCCATAGGCTATCTTTATTTAAATTATTTACAGTTGTTTTCAAATGATAAGCTACTTACATAATAATAATATAGCAAGTTAAAACAAGTGAACTTAAAGATATACAATAGGTTCAAAATTTTTCATGTCTGTCCTAAAACAATAGTCAGGAGGTTTTCCTCGCTGTAATCATTCCTCCTCTTCATACTGGCTATTAAAAGATCCTCTTCAAATGTGCTTTCAATGTAAGTGATGGGCGGCAAAATCCAAAGCTTATATGAGGCTTCAGCAGTCTGAGTTGGTCATATCAAGTTGATATCTGCCACATTTACAGTCTTCTTAGCATCAAAATTCCCACTTTGTGTTTCCCTGTTGAGCTGCGGTGGAAGTATAGTAACAAAAAAAGGGACATTGGCACTAAAAAGGCTGTAACATTAAAAGATATCTACTTGATTTGACTCATTTGGACAGCCCTTCTTCAGCTTTAAACCCCAAAACTGTGTAAATCAAGTAGACACCTGCCTCATTTACTTATAATAGCATCCAACACAATATGCAGGTCAAAGCATGGAGGCAACATGTGGGTATGCAGTGGTGTGACATGTTGGTTTTGGTCAAGATCACCTACCTGACAGTAAGAAAAGGTACAAAATAGATCAGTCACATATATGAGGTGTGCAAATCAGAGGTTTCATTCTACTTGCTGGTTAAAATATAGAATAGGAAAGACTTTGAAATATTTTATACATTTTGGCACATAAAGCAACTCAAGTATTTGTCCAGGAGGAGGCACCATTGTTTAACCAATGTTCAGGTCTGTATGTGAAAGAAGCTCAGGGAAGCAACAAAGATTGCATAATGACATCATCATGGGAACACAATTTAATCTGATACTGTATATACATAGATTCAACATTAGGCTCACATCTAGCATAAAGAATCTTGTTCATCAGTTATTTCTTTGAATTTTAGTCAGCCATTGTCAACATGTAACATGTGTCCAAAAATGATGTAAATTATGAGATGGTACTCTGAATATTATGTTTTGATCACTTCATGTGAAAGCCACTGACTCCAGTGTCCACTTTTTTTTTTTTTTAAATGAGCAAGTTTTGTTTTTAAATTCTAGATCTGGCCTGCTTGTGCCAAAACATATCTGATAAATGAGTTGTATGAGATGAAACATTAGTTACTCTTTTTATGCCCGTTCAAATAAAGTGATACATAATACTGAGTAGTTACTGGGTAGTCCCTCATTCCTTATAGCCATTATTTACTCCCCAATGTAAAGCATCAAAACTAACAAGTAGCTACTGGCTTTTTACTGAGGGGTTCACCATTAGTTTAATAACAGACCAGAGACAGCAGGATTCTCATAAAAATATTTTAATCATCATATTTAGGGCTCATAGCCTACATTAATATCCACATCCACATGTAGGCCTATACTGTCAGTTACACTAGATGCTAATGTAGCCCAGAGTAGTTACATTAGCAATAAAAAATAAATCTCTGTGTTAATGTTCAGGAAATCATACACATGAAATAAATAAACTCTCATTAAATATTGCACGTGTATATGTTTGAGATAGTTTAATGGGTAGAAAGAAGATGTTTTTGTTGATAAACTTGGCAAACAGCCAATAAATTTAAGTTTAAGGCAAGAAACTTAGCTAAACAATGGAGGAACTCATTTAAGTTAATGTTGTGTGTTCATGCGTTAATTCATACTTAATATTAACAACATAAAATTAGAATGTGGATAAAAAAGAGAGAATGCCGTCCGTTCCCACCTATGCACTGAGGTCTGACGCTATTTTTCATGCTAATGTGCCAATTCATTGCACCGGTGAGTTGAAACTTCTAGCATGTAGCTAACTAGAGAAAATGTCCACTAGCTGTAATGCTAAATGCTATGTTCAACTCCATGGATTTATGCTAAAAACGTTAGCGATCTAAAAGTCCACTAGCTGCATTGATAATCAGTGGCAGGTAAAATCCCATTTCATAATGCTAAAAGTGTTAGCAACGTATACCACGTGGACCACTTGCACAACTATTAGGACCAGATCTGCTCTGTGTCTCACGGGAATTACAAACTATATACAAATCCATAGAGACATTAGAGAGCTTCAGCAGGTGACTAAGTGAAGCTGCATTCACTTAGTCACCAAGTAAACATGTTCCTGCCTCAGTCACACAAAATCCCAAACTTTGCCTTGGAGTTGCAAGGCAAGTAATCTTCACCATCTTCATCTGTGACAGTGTGATTCATGCATGTGTTTTATTGTGGAACTTGTTTAGAGAGTCTCTTGCTTTGAATTTGTGTCCTTGATCTGTGTGCAGGCAGGTGCCAGAGTTTTAGATGATAGATCTTCAAACCTATATTGGCCACAGGAAAGTATTGGAATAGTATGGAACAAGATATTCCACTGCTGGTATTCATATAAAACACAGAGATGAGTGATCCAGGTATGAATTACACATCTGCGTCTATAAAAGGCTACAATGACAGTTCTCATTGTTATGTATCTGATGTGAAATCACATGTTTAAACAATTTAATGTACTTTATGAATTGTGGAAACTAAAATATGAGTGCTTGTCATTCTCAGGCAAATAGGGACATTTATTCGTCTCCCTCTCCCTTCAACTCAGCCACATTAGGAAGAGTCAGTCCCCCAACGGCTACATCGTGAGCGCACCAAGAAGTTCTCTATCTATGTAAGTCATACATTTGTCGTTTTCCTGGAGATGTCACGCATACTTGTCACCATTACACAGTGCACAACAAACAGTTCAACTGATCTCTCCGTCTGTTTCTCTTTCAGGGAATGACGACAGCAGATTAGAAAGTACCTTATTTGGGGACACTGGTTTACGATGAGGATGGTGCATCATTCCAGACTTTCAAACTGTTGGTGAATATGATAAGAGTGATACAGTATAGCTCTTGTAGATGATTTATGATTTAGTTAGTAAATTTAGTTAGATAGTAAAAAACATTGTAAGGGTTGCACAATATATGGCTATGAGGCTCCACGCTTCTTTCTTGCTGGGGGGTAACCACACTATAAAACCACATATTAGTATTTTCTAACTTTTTATTTCATCTCTTAGGATCTTTTGGAGGAGGAAAAGTAACAACGAGGTTCCACATGAACCTGTGGGCACAACCAGGACTTTACACCAAACTACCAGAATATGGCTAACTATATAGATGTATTAGACAATGAGGAAAACATTACTCAGACCGCAGGAGAGTTTGAGGTTTGAAGTCATGCTCCTTTCTTGCTGGGGTGAGATTATTGTCCCTATGTCAGCATGGGATTACTCTGTATTCCTCCCACATTTTTATATTGGCATATACATTTTAAATGGGACCATAAATAAAGATAATAAATTGGAATTCTTTTGCTAGGTGTTTTATTTAACAATAAATGCAATGAGTTAAAACCCTTATCTTTTTTAGTTTGAAGAAAATGATGAAAACGATGACAACACATAAAAAACTATACCAACTTAAAAGTTCAAGGATCTTTTACAGATTTCATCACATGATGGGTGTCAAGGTGATCAAGGTCTTTCTGCATCCAGCTGTCACTGTCTGTGTTAGAAAGGTGAATGACCTTCATCTGGACAGTATATGACTACAGTATGTGGCATGTATCACAGCCAATCACTGCGATCCCCCAGGTCTCTTTTTCTGTATCTGATAGATAATTACACATCATCCTAAAAAAATCATTCCAGCGAGACACTGACCAAAGACACATACACACACACACACACAATCACACACACACACACACACACACACACACAGTGTCCCAGTTCCCAGGGCGCCAGTCAGTCAGACAGCTGAAGTATAAATAGTCTGCTGGCTAAAGTTCCCCTTGAGAAAAACACACTAGAAGTGTTGGACCAGTGCTCCCTTCTGAAATATCTTTGCTCAGTAAAAACATTCACTGTTTATTTTAGTGGCTTTTATGCAATTTATTGCTTTAAAGAAATTTGTAACACTGTTTTGAAAAATGCTTCTCCTATAATCAGTTACATGCTTTCTGTGTTCCATCATGCAAAAAGGACTTCCCTTTTGCACTTTCCCAGTGCAGTTTATGGGTGAACAGAGTAAGCAGGATATGGGGTCTTATTGGACAAGAGTTACAGTTAATGTAATCTGAAAAACAGAAAAAAAAAAAAAACAAAGATCTGAGAGGCTAATGTTTAGAAAAGCACTTTCATAAGTATTTCAGCTGCATAATAAATCTCATACAACTCATTTATCAGATATGTTTGGCCCGAGCAGGCAAGATGTAGCATTTAAAAACAAAACTTGCTCATTGAATGAATGTACACTGGAGTCAGTGGCTTTCATATGAAGTGGTCAAAACATAATATTCAGAGTACCATCTCATAATTTACATCAGTTTTTTGGACACATGTTATATGCTCACAATGGTTTACTAAAATTCAAAGAAATAACTGACAAACAAGATTATTGATACTTGAGCATAAGATGAGAAAAAGTAGTTGTGAGCTTAACATTGAACCTACGTATATATACAGTATCAAAAGCATAACATTAAATGCATTCATCATTTATCCACCCTGCACATTCCGAAATTCCATGTATTAAATAAGTATTACTACCTAATGTGTATCAATGAATAACACACGATTATACCCCCCCTTTTTATACTTACCAATATTAAACTACTGACTTGATGTATTTCAATGATTAAATCTAGTGACAATAGTGTCCACTAGCTGGAATTGCACACTGTACAGCAAGAGACTGGGCACCTGTGCTGCCATATATGAGATTTAAAACTTCGATCCCTTTTAGAAACAAACCACTACTGTGACTAGACGTGTGTGGACCCTTTCCACAGTTAGCCACAACTCAGAACATGTTGCATGTAAGCAAAGCCACCAGGAACAGCGCTGGACTGTGAAGCCATTTTGACACAGTGGCCAAACCGTGTAATTACAATGTCATGTGTTGCTATTGGGCCCAAAAATACTTTTTCCCATAGACTTACATTGTGAAAGAGACGTCTGTAAATCAGTGGATAATTTTTTTTGAGCATTACAACCCTAGCAAAATGACTCGTCACACTATTATAATTGGATCCGTTCAGTCCGATCACATTTCTAAAGTCTACAAGAGCGGCACGATTGAATTGTTTTATCCCCATTCAAGTTAGCTGGAGGGCTAAACAATCCAAAAGAACAAGAAAATCTCCTCGCTCACTTCCGCTGTGTTTGTCATGTTGTAACGTTAGCTTTAGCTGCACAGTGTTTGTCATGTTGTAACGTTAGCTTTAGCCCCACTGTATTTTTTTTCAGAACTTGTGAAGTCTCATGGAGGAAAAAAAACTTATCGCTATTTAATATTATGTGCTTCCATGTTAACAATTTGTTCTCTCCATTTAACAATTCATGCTCTCCGTATTTTTCATGCTCTCTGTTAAATACTACATCTACTCAGTTCAACAATTTTCTGCTCAAAAGTAGCTTATTCCTGTCTGCTTTGATTTGAAAATTCAGTTCAGCCAAATTCTCTAATTGTGAGGTAATAGACAAGACTCTGAGGTATATTTCATATCAGCTGCCGCCAGCTATGAATATCCTAACGCTGATAACTCTGGGCTTGGTTTGTGCTTGTCACACAGAGCTGCTGGTGGCGTTAAAGGTATAATGTGTAAGAATTGGCCAAAATTTTAGTTTAAAACATTCAGAAAATTACCTAAAATTATTAACAGAATGTGAAGAAATTACAGTTTAGACATTATGTCAAAGACCTGTATGTATTGTGTTGCTGAGATATCTATTGAAGTTAGCATGCTAACCAGCTAGCTCTAGCCTCATCCAGCCTGTACTGTCTCATAATACTGCTTTGTACCTGAGGGGCGATAGTGAGTCACTGTAGCGTCCAGTCTGCCCTCAGTCCAGCATGAGAGGAAGAAGAATTATCGCTGCCCAGAGCCACCAGCAGTAATAGTGGGGCCAGATGGCATGCTATTGAAATTTTCACTGTAGGACTGTTAAAGTTGCAATGAATGACATTCAGCCTCACTAGATGTCAGCAAACAACTATTTGCCAAGTAAAGTGAAGTAATGGTGACCGGAGCAGGGAATTAAGTCACACTCTCTCTGTGTGTGTTGTTATTTGAGCTTCTCTGTTCTGTGTTTTGGTAGCCAGTTGGGCCGCATGTGCACGTGAGTCCATCTGTCCTTCCATCCGTATTTTCTCAAATTACAGCTTAACAGTACACTAAAATATGTTTCTGAAAACATTTGAGGCGAGAAATAGGCATTGCAGTCACAGAATCTTGATCCATATTTGATCAGCACTGCCTAGTTTGACAGTTTGATCTGAGTTTCATGAGCTGTCGGTTCAAGGACTGCAGGGAGATAAATAAAAATCTAGAACTGGCCTTTCTCATATAAAATGCTGTGATTACATGCGGGTGGGAGTCCTTACAATTGTTCCTCCTGGTCCTAATAGTCTCCCTTGTATAAGTTGTAGCGGTCTCAGTCACCCAGGTCACTGGAGTCCCACTGTCTTGAGTAGCAGTAGTCTGAACACTAGGAGGGTTTCCCTCATTTTTGTATACATCTGCATAGTTCGTCATATTCTGGTCATCTGGTGTTAAGTCCTGGTTGCCCACAGGGTAATGTTGAAGCAGGTTGTGACGTGTCCCCCTCCGAAAGGTCATAAGAGATGCAACAGAAAATTAGAAAATACTGACATGTGTGAAGGCTTATAGTGCATTTACCCCCCAGCAAGAAAGAAGGGGGGGACTTATAGCCATATATTGTGCAACCCACCATGCAAACCACCATGTCACCCTTGAGTGAAGGTAAATCAATCTCAGAACATCTTGGAACATATATATATGCGCCACCACCGTTTTCCAAATCTCTAATCTATTCACATAAATAGAGGTAGGTAAGTTATGAAAAAGGTTACAATGTTGTGATCCTGTTTTTAAAAATGAACTACTGTATTGTATGTTTGCTAATATTCGAGTGAATGGTTCTCCGAATTTTGATGCATTAAGATAAAAATTTGATTCTTAACCATCCTGAAGGATATTTGCAATGATAGAAGAGCCTTGCTTAGCATTCATGGCAATTCTCTAACCCCCACATGTTCAAAACTGATCTTTTAAATATTTTATTCATTCAGATTAGATGACATTTCTAAACTGTTTCTGAAAGTTGAAAGAATGTAACATCTATTTAAAAACCTCCAGCTTCTTGGATTATTGATTGCAAGTACTTGGAACAGCCTGACAAGTTAATCTAGTACAGACACTTGCATATTAAATATTAATGAAGAGGGTAACTAGATATTGCATATGATATTTTCTATTTGTATGATTCATATTATGTTTCTGTTTTCGTGAAACTTCAACCAACACATGTATGTATGTATGTATTTATACTCTTTAAAAAATTGACTTTTTCATTCAAACAAATTACATGTTGTAGTTTTATTCTTTGTAGCACCATTGACTGGCACTTTGGTGCAGGGCAGTTGTGGCCTGGCCATGCATTTAAAGGCAAAGCCATATACTGTAATTTATAATTTTTCAAAAACGGTTATTACACCTCATATATTATTTATTTATTTTTCACAATTGAGCACACACTTAGACTCAGACTTGGGGGTGCAGTTACACTTTAACTATAGCCTGGATTTGAAAATGTACTGTAGTGATGGGGAGATCAAGCAGGAAAAAGACTCACCCTTCGAATGTGTATTGATTGTAAATTATTAGCAAGTTTAAATTAGGAAGTCAAAACCTTAAATAACTTAAATTATGTTAACAAGCATTAAACTGCATTAAACACTGTTTGACCACAACATTGTTTGCCTTGCCATTATAAAGTCTTTCCAAGAGCTGGATTAAATGCCGCCATCTGCTCGTTCTGCTGCTTCTCCCTGATCCGTCTGATCCGTCTGAACTGGTTTGAACAAAAAAAAAAAAATAGAAACAATTCGCATGCTTGTAACTACTTTTTTTTTTTTTTTACTTTATTGACTAACTTAGACAGTTTTTCCTTGTCAAAGTTGCTGTAAATATACTTCACAGTGTAAAAATAATAAACATAAATTGTACAACAAATAATAAAATGTAGGGAAAGGAAAGAAGAGTAACAAAAACAAAACAAAAACCTTCAGGGTTTGCTAAATAACTGGAGTAAATTTGAAATGTCTAAATAATCCAATAGAGGCATGTGCTTTGTGCCAAAGACACCATACCATTCAGTATTGTCTTGATGACCATATTCAACTCCCAACAATAGATGTCAACATAATTTTCCAAGAAAAACTCATAATTATATAATTCACCATTTACATTCAAAATCTGGTTTACAGTTTTTATGTTGTTCATAAACCAATTATGCAAGTACAGTGTTTTGTTTCTGTATGAGATGTAAGTGTTGTTCCACAGGATACAATTGTGAGGAGAGTGATTATGTTTAAAAAGAAGAGCCCAACACAATAAGATTAGATGATGAAAGTTAGCTAGTTTTACAGGGAGTTTTATAAAGGATTAAGGACATGGCAATAGAAAATTAAGACCACCAATTTTTCAAAGTATTTGGGGAAAACATTCCATATATTATTTGGATTCTTCAGTTATCTTTTAATCCAGGTTATTTTTGTGTAACCTTTTGAGAACCTTTAGGGAACATTCTCTAAAGGTTCTCTAAAGGTTACACAAAAATAACCTTATGAAAACCTTTAGGAAATGTTCCCTGAAGGTTACCTGTTTGCTGGGGTATTATTGGACAAGAGTTAAAGTTAATATAATCTGAGGAAACAGAAAAAAAACAAAGATCTGAGAAGCTAATTTTTAGAAATGCACTTTATTGAGTATTTCAGCTGCATAGTAAATCACAATACAACTCATTTATCAGATATGTTTTGGCCCAAGCAGGCCAGATTTAGCATTTAAAAACTTGCTCATTTTAAAAAAGAATGAATTGTGGACACTGGAGTCAGTGGCGTTCACGTAATGTAATCCAAGCATAATATTCCGAGTACTATCTCATAATTTACATCATTTTTTGGGCACCTGTTATATGCTGACAATGGTATACCAAAATTCAATGAAATAACTGTTGAACAAGATTATTGATACTGAGAAAAAGTACATGTGAGCCTCTAATGTTGAACCTATGTATATACAGTAAAAGCATTGTTGAAAGTGACAACAGGATTAAATTGTGTACCCATGATGATGCCATTGTCCACTCTGTTGCTTCCCTGGCGTCTCACAGAGACAGGCCTGAACATTGGTTAAATGGTATCACCTTGTGGTCAAATACTTGAATTGCTTTGTGTGCCCAGATGCATACAATACTGCCAACTCTCTTCTGTTCTGTATTTTAACCAGCAAGCAGGATAAAGCCTGATTTACACACCTCATGGATGTGAATTATCTACTTTCTACCTTTTCTTATTGTCAGGTAGATGATCTTATCTGCACTGTTTAATGCAAATTTTTATGAAAGCTGAGGGTTAAAACAAAGAACATATGTACAAAAAACAGCGCTGATATATGAATGAGAACTCCAAAATGACTGAACTTTTTCATTAAAGTTACACACATTTTCCCTTGGTGTATTTGGCACCTCAATCTGTGTGGCCTACTGGAGTGATTATGAGCGAATCGTCATGATCTCCAAACAAACCAAAAATAGGGTAGAGCTTCGGTCTGTTACTTAAGGAAGTGCCAGCCAAAGTGTAAAGAAGAGTCTTCAGTGCTGGTGCGGTCTCAAAGAAGGTACAGCCTGTGAAGGAGTAGATCAGAGTCCTGGTGTCCACGTCATAGAAGGAGACCTCTCCCTTCTCATAATCGACAAACACACCAACTGTCTGGGGCCTCTGGCTCAGGTACACGGGATCTGCTAGGGGGTTACGAGTGTTGGGAAAATAATGCTGTTCGAATAGGCTTCTGATTCCAGAAAATGTCCAGCCTCCTTCCTCAGGGTTGGGAAACAAAAAGGTCTGCTTGTTAATGGACTCTTTGACAACTCCCAAGACCCAGTGGGTACTTTGACTGACCTGGACCTCATAGTAGAACCTGCCTGAGGAAAAACCATCTTTCCCAAGGACGAAGGATTGATGTTCAAATCTTCTTGCAAATAAAGATGGCGACAATTGATTGCCTTCATTAAGTCTCAGTTGTTTCCCATCCTCAGACACCGTAAGTCTGGCATTGGCTGTGTAGGCATCCATAGTCACGTCCACTTCATCGTACAGCTGGATCATCATCAGCTTGTCCTGAGGTGGATTCCACACTTCTTTAATAAACTTGTCTGTTGTCTGTTTTCCAGCAACATCAGTCTGTTCAGCAGCCTCACAGCCATCACTAAACTTGACCTCTTGAATGAGTGTCTCCATCTCATTATTGAGTGTCTTTTCTATCTTAGCCACTGCTTTTTTCACCATCCCCACACAGCTCTGACGACTCATGTCGGAGCCATCTTGTGTAAATGGATTGGTGGAGTGTGACAGAGGGTTGTGTAGGTACTCAGTGTGTGCAGGGAAGCAGAGGGAGGGCCAGCTCTGCAGGAGGTGGAGGTGGTCCTCTGTTTGTAAAAGCTGCTCCATCTCAGACCTTCTCCTCTTTAGCTCAGTGACTTCTAGTTCCAGCTGTGCCATGTGGTCTTCAGCTGTCTTCACTGCTGCTTTCTGCTTCTCCTTGATCACCTCAATCAGCTCAGCCTGCCCTCTTTGTAGGGAGGCCACCAGAGCAGTGAAAACCTCAACAACGTCTGCTATCTCTTTGTCTGACTCTTTCTTTCTCTGTTCAAGTGAGTATTGGATTCTCTTAACACTCACGGATTTAGTGATTTCCATCGTTTTTATTTCTGACATCAATGTCTCAATCCAGGTTTTCCTCTCTCTGACAACGTGCTCTAATGGGACGGTTTCATGCATTGCATGGTCGTCTTTCAAACACAAGAAACAAACACACATCTGGTCTGTGCGACAGAAGAACTCAAACATCTTGTCATGCTTCTTACAAACCCTGTCCTCCAGGTTTAACACAGGATCGATCAGCTTGTGCTTCTTAAGGGCTGGTACTCTCTGATGAGGCTCCAGGTGAGACTGGCAGTACGAGGCCAAACACACCAGACACGTCTTCTGGGCCTTGAGCTTTAGCCCAAGGCAGACGTCACAGGGCACCTCCCCTTGTTGGGCAAGGCTCTCATCTGCACCCCTCACCCTCATGTTGTTGAAATGCTCCACCATATCTCTGAACTCTGTGTTGACCTGAAGCTGTGGTCTTCTGCGGAACTTCTTCTTACAGAGTGGACACTGTGCCACGTTACTGGTGGCCCAGTACCCTGTGATACAAGACTTGCAGTAGTTGTGTCCGCATGGAGTAGAGACAGGCTCAGTGAACGCACATAGACAGATTGAACACAGAAGTTGTTCTTCACACAGGAGACTGCTGGCTGAGGCCATGTCTAGGTGACAGAAGAGAAGAGAATTTGATGATTATGATTTTCAACTTTAAACCCCAAAACTGTGTATATCAAGTAGACACCTGCCTCATTTAGTTATAATAGCGTCTAAAACAATATATAGGTCAAAGCATGAGGCAACATGTGGGTGTGTAGTGGTGTGGTCAAGACATGCACTAAATGCTGCTGTATTTCTCCTTGCAAAAGTGAAAATGACAAACTGATACTTGCTGTCACAGCAGAGCATTTTAAATATACACAAAACAGCTCATGGCGTAGGAAGCAAAGAGTAAATATTTCCAGGCTCACTGATAAACAGTCATACAGGGAGAATTTCTTATGTTAAATCACCAACTGAAATTGCTGTAGACAATTAGAACCCTATTCTCCTGAAATGGGGTGCAGGTGCACATTCAAGTCTTGACTCACGAAGCTTGACCCCATGTGGGTGTGACCAACAACTATTTGCAATTTGAAATCAGTTGGCACAACCCAGGCGCAGCGTGGAGGAGACACTGAATACATTAGTGGGAGAAATACAGAAACAGCAGGTGGAGTCGGGGAGAGCATCAGTAATAACCAATTACATGAGCTCCTCTCATCCCCTTTAAACGCAGCAACAGGTGAAACAGAGGAGAGAAGCTGAGTGAGACAGTATTGTGATCAGATTGCGCGCATGTGGATATTATTGATAAGAATCTTCTTTAAATTTTTTGTTTTGATGCTCATGTTAATCTCCAGCAAATGAAAAAAACGTGCAGCAAACTGAAAGGGGCGAAACTTAATATAAATTAACGGGCTTTTGTGATTTTGGAGAAGTCTGTGTGCCTGCGCCTCCGCCAACTGAAGTCACCAAAATTGCCCTGTGTCTGCGTTTACGATAAGAGCTGGTCTGAGCTGGTTTTATTGCCTAATCTGCATGAACACAGCCACGAACTGCGCCTCAACTCCCACGTCAGCGCAAGTGTGCTCCACCTGGCGCCTTGGCTGCTTTTGGTGACAAGAAATCACCAGGAACAGACGAAAACTACTTAAAGACTTGCACCTGAGGAAAACTGCATAAAGACTGCGTTTACCCTAGCGCTGGTCTTGCGCCAGCAGGAAAATAGAGCCCTTAGACTAAAAGTTGTAACTTCATGACGATGCAGAACATCAGTGGTGATACAGTATATTATATGGCCAGTAGCCCATTAGCGAGGATGGATTTTTTTCTGCAGCAGCAATGCACGAGAAAAAGTCATATAGAGTCATTGATATAGTCATAACATGCCCAGTGGCAAAACGTAACAGAGCCCAAAGATATTTTACAGTATGGATTTACAGCTATAATGATCACATTGTTGATATTACAGGCTGTCATCTCCTCACAGGCTTCCGGATTCTTTGAACTCACATTTAAACTCAAACTATTTGCAAAGAGCTTACTCTTACAATATTACAGGCGATGTCTGAGTATAATTCAGCAAGAGCATAAGAGGAATCAGAGTAGTTGAAGTTTACCTGCAGAGCTGTCTGTGGAAACTAGGTGTAGAGAGCAGTAGAAAGTTTCCTATTAAGCGTGAACTTTCGTTTCTTGGGAATGACACATTATCCCTCCCTTCATCTGCCCCTCCTCTTCCTGGAAAAAGTATTTTGCATTGTGCACTCCCATCAGACTTTTTGCTTTTCTATCAAAGAAGCAGTCATTGAAAGCACTGGGATTTTTCTTGTGGATTACATGTTTTTTGGACGTTTTTTTATTGTTGTGGCATTTTTGGTTTTATTTTACAGTTTGTCATTTTACAATATGTCATTTATCTCTGTAATGCTATACACATTCTGTAATAATACTATATTCCATATCAATCAATATTATAAATGTCACTTTGCAGGAACATTTAGCATTCTGCTCTTTATCAAACAGGTCTTTTTCTTGTCCTCCACGGGATCTGTCAGTGATTGCCTAATTGTGGCAAATTAAACAAACAAAAACGAACATCAAAGTGCAGAGATAAGAGATTGCAGATGAAGGGCATAGTACAAAACTGATGTAAAAATGACACAGTGTTGTTTTATCTGGTAGATACCTCTCTCCACTTTCTCTTTATTTGCTGTAAAGTGAGTCAACGTGAACGTCATTAAATACATTATTAAAAGAAGTCAACAACAATACAGTAGAAGAGCAGGATGGTCGAGAACCCTGATGATTGAACATGCTGCAAAAAATAAACTTTTTCCATATGAATCAACAAATCAATCAATCAAGTCAGATATTTTGAATCATAACAATAAGTCACGCTCTTCCTTTACTTAATTTATATGTTGGTTTTGTTTGTTGAAGTGAGCAGCTGTTAGATGAGGCTGTTTTGCAATCCTGATTTCTTTCACTAGATGGTACCATTAACTATAAAGTGTGGGGTAAAAGGATGGAATTAGGAGAAAGGAAGGTCTATCGCATTCAACTTACAGTATTATTGCTTTAATTAGCTTTCAGGGCAAATTTGTTACTCTTTGTATAGAATATTGAGCAAAAAGTGGGTTTAAACTATTTTTATTTTAGTGCTTAGACAGAAATTTGAGGAGCTCTACCAGAGTCCAACACAGTGTAGAAAATATTTATAACAGGCAATGAAGTAATTAATTATAAAATAAGTCACAAAATGAGGCCTGTAGCTACTTTACAATATCTTTGTTAAACATTGATGGATGCATAGTTAAGATACATATCAAGTTTTATGGCCAGAAGACACACATGTACGTATGTATGTATGTATTTCATGAGCTATTGTGAATGTGTGTCTCTATGTTAGTGCAGATACCAGTCAGAAGTGTGTTTGTGTGTCAGTGAATGCGCATCATAAGCCATGGGAAGTATCCAGTGCGCTGCATGCCGAAGGTACTGATGAAGAG
This sequence comes from Thunnus albacares, assembly GCF_914725855.1. NCBI lineage: Eukaryota > Metazoa > Chordata > Actinopteri > Scombriformes > Scombridae > Thunnus > Thunnus albacares. The sequence goes on along the minus strand of NC_058128.1, from coordinate 12,677,471 downwards.
GTTGAGGACTGTGGTGATGAAGACTATGATGCTTGTCACATTGTTCAGGTAGTCCAGACGCTTATGCAGGGCGGAGTTATTCAGGTTCCGACGACCTGTGTGACATGCACGCACGCACACACACACACACACACACACACACACACACACACACACACACACACACACACACACACACACAGTAGAGAAAGAGAGGGTTCAAACTACTCTTGGTTGTGACACACTGAGAGACTTCTAGTTGCACTACACTTTACAATAAATGGACAAAATTTCGATGGACAACTCCCCTCCTTCAAACTCACATGCATGGACCCACATGTAGTCACACACTATAGTTTGTGATATAAGCTTCATTTCATGTTCATTAATACAAATCAACCAGTCTCCAGCAAAAAAAGACAGTGAACATGAATCAAGCATCTGTTAAATCACTGCATTTATTCAACTTTCTGGAGGAGAATGTGTACGTACATATTAGAGGCAAATTGAACCTCAAAAACATTTCCTTTGTCAAACAAGTTTTGAAAATAAATGATATAAAACAATCAGTTTTCATACTTTTACCTATTAACAAACAAGGGGGAAACATGTAAACTGTAAAACCGTTTGAAATACACATAATGGAACTCATGCACAATTTTAGAAATGGAAATTCAAGCATATTACTGCAGCCAATATAGTAATGCATATTTACATAGATGTTCAGTTGGTTAAAGTGGAGATATTTTAGTTGGATTACAGACTGAAAACAGCATTTAAATAAAACTTTTCAAAGCTGGAGTAATAAATAAGATATAATATTTGAATTGTTTGTCTCAACTTTGCACAGAAGAGTGTAGCCAACAGGTGCACATACATTTTCAACAACCTTACTTTGAATAAATGTGTTTAAGTGTGTGAATTTGCTGTGTGAGTGTGTGCATGTATGTATAAATGTATTTGTTGTTTGTTTGTGTGTGCGTGTGTGTGTGTGTGTGTGTGTGTGTGTGTGTGTGTGTGTGTGTGTGTTTGTGTCAGAAGTGGAGTCGAGCCAGTAGCCAGCGGAAGAAGCCAGTCCTCTTGGATCCGAAGAAGCTGACGAAGAAGTTAACCACCGTGGTGACGAAGATGACGCCTGTAGCCAAGTTGTTCAGGTAGTCGAGTCGTTTCTGATTGGACACCACGTTCAGGTCCCTGCGGGCTACAACACACATACACACACACACACACACATACACACGGACAGACACACAAACACACATATTTCAAACATTTCAAACACACCCAATCACACAAACACATTTGATGCATACATACTCACATGCACATATGTATTTGAAACACGCAAAACACAATGCACCCATACAAGCATCAAATTCACACACAGTTCAGTCACACTCCCTCAAGCTTCTATCTTGTTCAGGTGACATTTTGACTGTACTTATGCTAACAAAGTTGCTCATGCATTTGTATTAAAAAAATCCACATGAATCCCTTACCTCAAATCAAGTATTTGTTGAAGGAATTCAGTATTAATTTGTCATAATTTAATGCTGCCCTCAAGCAGGGAACCCCCCGGTGGTCCAATTAAATGAAGCTGCTCAGTAGCAGAGTTAGGATAAACTGAGAGGATCCTGTTTAGACTCTAAAATGTGGACATGCTGTCTGTTTTGTGCTTTTCTGAAGTCACATTTTGAACCTTTATCAGAAAAAAACAAGCAGCAACTATCACTGCTTATGGCTGAAGCCAATGCAGAAGCACCTTAAAGTTCAGTGCCACCAATGGCTGCTAGATGCTGACTCCAAAAAAAACGTCAACTTCTCTTTTGAAATACTAAATCAATAATTTTTTTCTGTGAGTCATTATGGTCTCAATCAATAAATTCAGGCCCTCTAATAAGTGTACTGGTGGGCATTTTGGGAGCCTGGCCCCAAACAGAAAGTGGAAAAACACACCTCTCTTAGGCGCTTTTAGACTAAACAAGTTTTAGATGTGGCACATATTAAGTCAATGCAAAGGATGTGAACAGATGCAAATTCACTGTAGGCACCACAAACTGCATGTTAAGAAACATCCCTGGGAGTTGCTCAACTGAAGCAAAAAAATTGTTTGAAGGAGTCCATTTGTTGGAAAAAGTCCATTTAGGGACTTGGATTGTTGCAGATAAAAGTAACCAACTTCATATTTCAAATGAGAGGTTGGAGGTTCTCTCATTCACTTTAATACGGATGAAGTTTTTTAATGAAGCTGATCTAGTGGCTAATAGAAGATCAGCATCTTAAGTGGCTTCTGTATTAAATATAAACATATTCACACTGGGAGTTTGCTTCTATGTTCAGCTCTGAGGCTGAATGTTGAAGCAAAATGTGAATGTTTACAAGTGTTTGAGGCTACAGGTAACTTAATAGCATTTTTTGTTCCTTGCATGGATGGATAAAGATTAAAGCTGCTATGAGTAGGATTTCATATGTCTGTGCTTTAGTGCCATCTGATGGTGGTATCAAGAATGACATTGTGGCAAACATGCACACGTTTTCACATAGCAATGTATTACAAAGTAACTTTAAACATGCATGTTTATGCTCAGTTTATGTGTATGAATGTACGTACTGTACACTGTGTGTGAGTGTATCAGTTACATGTGTTTCATAGAATGAAACGCTGAAACATCCATCGCAGGAAGCAGCTGCGTTGTGTGCCAAAGGCGGCTTTGATGATGTTGACGATGAGGGTGAGGAAGATGATGCCGGTGATCAGATTGTTCAGAAAGTTTAGCAACCGCTGATAAGAGGGGAGGAGGGTCAGCTCAAAACGAGCTGCACACACACATATGACGATAGTGCATACATACATTACACCATTACACACACAGACAACAAAAACACACAGACATTCAGACAAACACACACACACACAAACACACAAACACACACACACGTAGTTGGTCTCTTGGCCCAGTCCATTCATACTGAATCAAATCAAACAAAGATATCAGAGTGCAGTAATACTGTAACTGATTAGTACTGTAAGTAGATCAATAAGTCACACTCCTCTGATTGTGTCACTGTGTGTGTGTGTGTGTGTGTGGTCCCATGTTTTCTCTAGTTTCTTTATTAGAATCATTCCCTACGTCAGAAAGTCAGAAATGCATCCTGGCAAAGAGGCCGGTGCGCTCCATCCCGAAGACAGAGATAAAGATGTTGGTGACGAAGATGAGGAAGATGATGACGGTTATGATGTTGTTCAGGCTGTCCATGCGCTTCTGGTTGGCCTCTTCGTTGATGTCTCGCCGAGCTGCAACAAGCACAGACATGTACACACACACACACACACACCAAAAATAACAAACTACACAAAAGATGCAGACAGATTTGTCCAAGATTTCATTTAATATGCATATTTGTTTTTTCATGTTGAGCAGAGAATATGTTTGGTGGCTTGGATGTTTTATATCTGCAAACCATTTTCCGCCAAAACAGACAAGAAAGTGATTGGAATTTAAACAGCATTGCCTGTATTTTCAGAATAAATCAATGTGTCAGTGTATTAGTGTGTTAATATGATTGGTTAAAACATGGAGGATGGATTTCTGTAGGGGGCGGGCTTTAAGCAAACCAATGTTGTGATGTGATTGGCTCACCGATGATGATGATCAGGACTCCAGCCACTATCTGAAGAGCCAGGGAGAAGGAGATGAGGGTCAGGACGGCAATGTAGTACCTGAGGAAGTGAGATTAAAAGGTTATGCAACATTTTCAGAATTCAACTGGACCTTGAAAGTTAATAAAATTGTGTTCCTGTGATCCCTGTTTGCCTCTCAGGTGCACATACTGTACTGATACAGTACCTGTATCCAGCTCCCTGTTCGATGACAGTCTTCATGTGAGTGACGTTAGCCAGGAACAGAGCGATGTCCAGCATGCCCTCAGCCGCGGTCTTCTTAGTGGCATAGAGGTTCATGTTCAGGTTAGAGGTCGAACCACCCTGAGAGAAAGATACTGATTTCAGACTTGAGATCATAGTTATCCTTTTTTTTTTTTACCCTCAATTAGGCATTATAGATACTGTAAGTAAGAGCCATGACATAAATTATACACATTTTTGGTGCATCAAAAAGTTAAGAAAAGTAACCCTGTGTTTATCACAGTTTCTCATAAATTTAAGATGGTCAGAACACAAATTAAGGAGCAGGGATAAAGCTTCTCCAAGAAATGCAGTTGAAATCAAATTGATTTTGTTATTGAAAACTTGAAAATAGCCACATTTTTGCCGTAAAAAATAAACATAAACTAGTTGTGAGTAAGAACCAGTTCAGCCAAAGAGAGAATACAAGAATTTGATGGAGTAGAGTTGGGGGGAGGGGTGGGGCAGGTCTTGATAACATTTTCATGCTCTTCCGTGGTATAGAGGGACAGTTAAGGGCTTTCTTCCTGTTCCCAAATTCGTGTTCTGGTCATGTTAAATTTACAATAACTATAATAAGCACAGGGTCAGTTTTCTTGACCTCTCCAGTAGTTGAGATGTTGATAATCTTCTATATACAGATCTTTATAGGAAGCCAACAGAGCGAAACACTTTGTTAAAAGCTTCCTCTTCCAATGAAAACTAGCTTACCCAGTAATCAACTGTGTAGAATCAAGAAAGTTTCAAAAAAACTGCTGACTTTGACCAAAATGTTACAGCGACAGCTTCCAAATTCAGAGAAAGCAGTTAAACAAAAGCACAAATCACCAGTGCTGCGGAAAAAATCCAAACTGAGCCAAGATCTGAACTGTTTTACAGACAAAGGCAAAATGTTAATCATTCTGTTATTTTGTCCACAAAATATTCCAGATGTGCAAAACAGTTTTAAAAAGACTTAAATAAACACTTCTGTTTGATAGGTCTCTTTTTTCTCTTTAGTTGTGTTGCCCTAATCTCAAAGACAAATGAGTTAGCTCTGATCTGGTTCCACATATTGACTCCTCGCAACGTCTCTTAGCTTCAATACCAGATGGCAGTTACAGATGCAATCCATGTGCTAAATGCAGTAGCACACAAATGCAAGTATTTTAGTCCTCCTATCTCTGGACAAACAAAAAAAAAATCTATTTGTTGAATCATCACTTGCTCTTAAAAATCAGTGATTTACTTCATCAGTTGTCCTTGTGGAAAAACCTACGTCAGCAAGACAAAAAGAGAGTTACGGGTTAGAAACATTGCAGCACTATGAGGTACAAAATTGTAATCTATCCAGTAGCTGCACATTTCATTGAAGCTAATCATCCTATTTCCTCTCTTCAGTATTTCAGTATGGAGAAGGTGAACTTGCCTAAACATGGTGGAGGTTTAGATTCTTTACTGTTGAGGTGTGAGGCAGCCTGGATCTAGAGATTAAGGACCTGAACGTATATTTTGACCTCAAATCATTTTTGATATTTTTTCTTTTTTGTAGGTCTTTTTTTTGCATAGATATAGATTCATATTGTGTATTTCCTGATTTAAATGTCAGATTGCTTTTTGACTTTTTTTTAATGTGTTTTTCCTGGTTTGTACTGGTTGATTTATGTGGACTTGTGCTTGGCCTCGGGCCTCCCTAGGGTCGGTTGATTAGATTGATTGCCCTGATTGGTAACACATGTCCCGGCTGATATAACTGCCATTTGGGTGCCTGTTGTATTTTATCCTGAAAGAAAACTGTTTGCTGAAACATTGAGCTTTATCTGTTAAATAAATTAATCGTAGTTATGAGTGTTTGGCTCCATCATCTTGTTTGATGTCTGCCTGCAAGCAAGCAAGCCAGCACCTTGGACATCTGACCATCACTGCAGCTGCATAATGAACATCTTTAACAGATTGACGACAGATGGAAAGAGAGAGAAACTGAGAAATGTGAGAAGGAGGGTAAGAAAAGATAGAGGAAAGGCAAAATTTGGAAGAAAGTGAAAGTGTGAGAGAAGAGAAGCAGAGAGATGGAGATGAATGAGACAAACAGAAAATAAGAAATATAGGGAGACAAATGAATAAAATAAAACGAGTGAACACAAACAAGATACTTTCCAGATCCAGATACTTTCCTTCTAAACCAATGTGCAATATGGTCATGTCATTTTTCTATTTTGAAAAAAGGTACACTGTCAATCTCTAAATTACTCTGCTCAAGTCATATGAAACTAACCAGGAGAGGGCAGCATACTCCTGCGGGACACTGCCAGCAAAAGCATGATCTGGGTGACAAGATGATGTCTGGTAATTGGTTTATCTTTTTTTATTTACAGGTTTTGTTCTTGCCACCAAATCCAAGCCAGAAATGTGATTTAACAAGAGAGTCATTGTCAAAGTCAACAAGATGCGGATTTCAACTGACATCATTTTTCACGATCTATCAAAAAGATCAATCCAACTCCTATCATCGCCTGAAAAATGAACACTCCATACATCATCATCTCAGGAGCCTCACTGCTGTATTCCAGTTGACCTGGGATGAGATAAGTGTTTCTCTAATTTTATTGGTTTGGAAACAGAAAATTCCTTTTATTTTTACATGCTTCATTTATCATGAGAACTCTAACTGCAGCTCATTTTCCAGTGGTTGGAAAGTAGTTGTGTTTAGATCAAGAATTGCACTTTGTTGCACATTAGGGAATACAGAAATTGATGGTGTGTGCGTGTGTGTGTAAACATGTGCGTATGTGTGTTTCAGTTAATACACATGACAATCATTTAAATTAGAGAAGCAGGAAAAAAGAGGTGAGGAGGAGAAGAGTGTGCGAGAAGAAAAGAAGTGATGTGTGTTTGTGTGCGCAGGGAGAGGACAGAGAGAAGGAAACATTAAACATCATTTAGGCCTCAACAATGACTCATAGCACATGTCAGGGACTAAAATTTTCTAGATCTAATTATTGTCCTGCTATAGTGCATGCACTGCGGATGCACATGTTGGATTACTTAACACAAAGCTATAGATTAAACTATTCTGTCCACAAATGGATCATTTTACTCGAGGCTGTGTCAGTGTAGCTGGAATCAGCACAGTCTGTTTTTCTTTAGGCTGCACAGAAACAGAGATGTGTTTAAGGAAGACATATATATAAAGTCAATCATGTGCACACAAGAGACATTGTGCTTTATGACCTCACTGTGCTGTAATGTGTTCTGCTGCTCCAAAATAAACACAGCGCTGACACTGTACATGTGCAGTAATTGTTCAGCGCTGTTGTTTCTTTCCATGCGCTGCCTCTGTTTTTATGTGGCGCTGTGTAATGTTTTCTTGCTGCAGTGCAGCTACACAGTTGCTCCACATACAATAAAAGGAAATTAATGACGTGAAACTATAAGAAATAGTTGCAACAATAAGTCACTTTTTGGATTTTAAAGTGAAACTTCTGTATTTTTCAACCTGGACTCTATTTTCCCATCTTTTTGTGTCAAAGTGACTAATGGTGACCAAACAATTAATGAAACTGGTCCAGTATTGAGCTAGAGCGCTTCAGCTGGCAGCTGCTAAACAGGCTCCAATGTGATCTGACAGGGCAATACGAGGAAAAGTGCTTGTTTTTGCCACTAACAGGCTCAGATTGTTATTATAAGTGTCTGACAACATTATGGAAAGAACCACACAGGGAAATAAAACTTTTTTCTTTACCTTTTGCTTGATCCAGTCCGTTTGTTATTTTGTCAAACCAAGTCTCGCTCAAGGAGAGGTCTTGTGAAAGTTGAGTTGTTTTTGAAATCTGCTAAATATTCAGCCATGACAGGGTTGGAGAGAAGAGTGCTGGGAGGAGTTTGTTATGTTGGAGTACAGAAAGCATAACTTAGTTTTATCTAAAAGGTTTTCAACGTCATGGCTGAATATTTAGCTAATTTCGACAACAACTCAACTCTTGACTGAAGTGCTCTTGCTCAATACTGGACCAATTTCAAAAATTGTTGTCCCCATTAGTCACTTAGATACAAAACAATAAGGGAATAGGGTTCAGGTTGAAAAATACAGAAGTTTCCCTTTAATTTGGTTTTTTGTATGTTCTGCTGAAAACCACAAGAACAGTGTGCAGGAATCATAAAGACAAGAGTCTGGGGATGAGTAACTGTCTGAAGTAACAAACAAAGTTAGTTGTCTTGGAGGAAATTACTCAAATATAGATTGTGATGAATTTTATTGGTATATTGCACAGCAAAATATCCTCAACCACGCTTTGTGTCAGATCAGCTGAAAAACATAGATGCAGCATGCTTCTTATCATGGTGATAGATGGTATTTTCTGTTTTAACAAGGCACATGCCATGATGCAAATACCATTGTACTGGCCCTGCTAATAATGGTACAAACACTGTGCCATGATACTGACATATTACATGTCATTTTGTAAAACAGTAAAATTATATATTTAAGGAGCAACATTTTTGGAGACTTTCATCACTTCTTTAAAGTCACTGCATAGAATTTAAAGCATCATGACTTTAGTGTCCTCTAGTCGTATAGATACACACTGCACTGGGATGATCGAATTTACAAAAAAAAAAAAAACAAACAAAAATGATGCTATTAGAAAAGTTTTTGAAATGTTGTTACATAAAAATCCTGCACATAGTGGCTTTAATAAATTCTGTGCTTTTTCCTTTGGCTCTTGTCTTCCAGGTGTACTTTGTACATAAATACTGTAAAGGTGTCAGTATGCTTCAAGTGAGGTGTATGTTGGACCACTGAACAGGGTCTGAAATTAATGGGCGTTAGTGATGAGAGTGAGACTAATGAGAATTAATGGGCAGCATCCAACAATTTCTGTAACTTTCCAAAAAAAATCTGACAATCAGGCCTACTTTACACATCCATTGGACAGGTGTGTGGAGGTAAAAAAAAAAGTGTGTAGAATTTGATATTCTCTCTCTCAAGCTCTCTTTGTCTTGAACAATGTAACACCATGACAGAATGAGGAGAAACTGTCAGAAAGTGTGCACCGTTATCCCAGACTTTTAACCTTGCCTTCAAATGTAGCTTTTCACAGCTGGTATAATTGCTGTTTGGACGACACTTCATACAAACTGGTTCGTTTGAAGCATACTGGACCCTTAACAGTCACCACTGCACTGTGTTTTCAAAGCACACAAAGCACCACTCCAGTGCTTGTGACACTGTGGTGGATGTAAACACAGCGTTCTTGTGGGCTGAGATCATGTGCCTCGGTGTCTTCCTTACGGTCTGACAATGCTAGCTAACTCTTGCAAATTTAGTATGAGGCTAACCAACAGCGATTACCCATAGCACCACTGAGCTACAGCCCAGCCAAGTGTACATCCACTTCCTTTGCAGTCATGAGCACAGCTGGCACACTTCCTTCTGCATGCAGGGCAAGCAGCAAGTTGGCCGGTGCGTTTTGGTAACAAATAGTTTTCAGTGAAAGTGTTCATGTGATGTCTGTGGCTTCTCATAACTGTACCATGATATCTGGAACAAGATGTTGACATTTTCAAATGTAGGTTTTGGACTCTTCGAGTGCCACAAACCAAAACCAAAGCAAACTAGCTCTCTGTGTAAGATGAAAAGTATGTTTTTGGGGTATTTTGAATAATTTGCACCTTGCAGTTTATCCAAATGTTTACATATCACAAAATGTAATTTAGCATCTTTCTGCGACTGACAATTTATGTGTCATGATGCAGTGAACCTTATTAATCTGGTACATATTGTGCTGGAAACCTTGATTTCCTCCCCCATACAGTCTGTGTTACAGTACAGTTTGATCCAGACTGGGTTAATCTCCAAGAAAGTATGAAGCAATTCCTAGAACTGTAAGACTGTCAGAACATTCTGAACACATGTACCGTGTACCATGGCCTTTTGTATGTTTTTGTGAGAGACATAGAGAGAGAGAGAGAGAACTGGCAAGAGAGAAAAAATATGAAAAGAGGGTGAAAGACAGAGAAGGAAGTGAGGAAGGGATACAAAAAAAAGACAGCAGTAGATATAGATAGACAGGGAGAGAGTGGGAGAAGAAGTATGTACAGTATATATACTGGCCTGTTTCCATCCTCTCTCCTTTGGGGACTCGTGGTCACACTTTATCAACATCAGCCTTGGGCAGGCTGCCAAAGCACACACACATACACACATATACGCACACACACACACACACACCACAACCAAAACATTTGAATGGCCTACATACAGTTTTATGGGCCATGTGTGTTCACTTAGTGTAATGTCTTACTAAATGCATTGACTGCGTGTTTATCGTGCTTAATCTGCACTTATCTTGATTTATTCAATATATGTTCATAAATTACTATTTCACCCTATGTTTCGCCTGACAGGTAGGGGAGAGATAGATCCTTATTTACAGCAGCGGTCTGGAGAGGTGGTTACTGGAGGTCAGCAGGGTCACACACATTTAACCCTCAGAAGCTGTGAATTACAACCAGGTCACTACCGGGCTCAGCAGCACCTCCACATTTGATTTTGAGGAATGAGGAAACGTTTTAGCTACTCTGTGAAGACACATCAGTCAAAACTTCTTTTTTTTTGTAAATCATTCAACAACTGCCTTCATTAGTGAGGGTTAAACTGCATATTCGACTCTCAGTATTCTGGGGTTACTGGATATTGTCCAGTCATATGGTTTCAAGCAGATATGGAGGTTTCTCTGTGAGGACTGATTCTTCACAGCAGTATATAAAACTACTATAAAAACTCATTTTCACTTCTTATTTCTAAAAAAAGAAATCAACTGTTTCTTCACACAAATGCAGAGTATGGTGTTTCTCAAAGATGAAAAAAATAACTGCACAAGGTCGATCATGTCCTTACAGTAGGATAAAAGAACAATTTGGAACAAGGAAGCAGTGTTAAAGTGTTTTTTTCTGTCCAGAACCTGCAAAGAATGTATGGATTATGATTGCTCCTTCCAGGTCCGCCCCCATGCACATTACACCCACTGTATTTGACTTGACCTCAGCCTCACAGTTGGAATCTGACCTACGATTGTGACAAAGATATTCATCATGAAAACATCAAGCAACATCTTGAAAAACATTTATCATGTCATGGACTCCCGGCTGGAAAACATATGAAGAAGGAATTCACATCAAGAATCGACAGGGATATTGGTTCACATTGTGATATTTCTAGCTGAGCACAGACAGCTATTGTATGACTTGAAAAGATAAGGCCGTCTAAGACTACAAAGTTTCAAATATGGAGCAATAATCTGATAGAGTAGTCATCCAAGAAAAACAGTTTTTCTGTTAGATTCAAGCAATAAACACAGTATATAGGCTTCTTCAATAGTCAGAACAGAATTTAAATGAAGGTTTCCCTCAGGAATATAAACAAGTCATCACTTTTCACTCTACAGGTTTGACACAAACTATGCTTAATATAATATTGGCATTAATGTTACATATAATATCACACAGTTGGCAACAGTTAATTAATTTTATTATGTTCAGTGTAGCGAGTTTAATTCCTGCCTCAACATGCACAGAACACACTGGTTATGCAATTTAGTACTAAACATAAAGTACATTTGAGGTCATAAATCTGGGTCATACATTTAGTATTGGATAAACACAATTTTTGACTTAATAATGGCACAAGATGAAATGTGATGGGATCCCCAAAGTCAGTAGGATACACCCTCTGGGCACTATGGATATCAGTACAGACTTTTATGGCAATCCATCCAATAGTTGTTGAGATATTTTATTTTTGGCGAAAGTGGTGAATTGACTGATGTTGCCATCCCCTTGAGCCTCGTCACTAGTACGACTAAAAACACAGTAACAATGTCCTTCATCCAAGTCAGCCTAACAGTAGAAGCTGTTTTTTAAACTCCCTGCAGTTTTGTGCCTAGTAAGTAAAATGCACTTGTGCAAAGTTTTTTTTTTGGTATTTATATAGTAAACTTTTCCTAGAAATCCAGAGTCCTTGTAAAAATCCCCTCCCTGAAATTCACTGATCCACAAACATAGGCACAGGTCCATATCACATAATGTACACACACCCACACCCAAACAGACCAGCCCTATACACACACACATACAAAAAAAAAAACCACATACTTGACATATACCTGCACAGTATGAGGCACGTATAAGTATGTGTCGTTCCACATGTATGGGTATGCACATTTATACATGGACAATATACACAAAACATACCCGTCTTTACCCTTCAAACTGCAAAACTGCACATAAACACATACATACACACACACACAAATATACACTAGACCACATGGGAGGCCCCCCTCGACCTCACAGGAAGTGCTCCTCCCCTGGACTCTTATTGGTTGCTAGAATGGCCAATAGGAATGAAAACCCAACTAGGAGTGGAGCTCTGGTTTTCTTTTAGCAACTTATTTTTACTGTCCGCCTGTCTTTCCATCAGTCTGTCTGTCTATCTGTCTGTCTTTCTATCTGTCTGTCTGTCTGTGTGCTGGCCTATTTGACTGTTTTTTTTTTCTTTCTTCTTCTTCATTTTTCCGAGGCTTTTTCTGCCTGAAGGCATCATCTTTCTGTTTGGTTTTTATGCAACTGCCATTTAGGGTGAGCAAGTAAGAAGAAAAGCAGAAAAGCAGATGAGGAGAAACAGATAGCGACACAAAGAAGAAGAGTCAGCGTGAAGGGAAGCGGAGAGACGGTGACAAAGAGACGAATTGTGTGTTGGTTTGCTGACTCTGGCAGCAGTACAGTGGCTGTAGTTACTACTCACTTGAATGATTTTGGCTGTAGATATGCAATACTCTGAGTCTTTGCATTTTTTTCATCCCACATGTAAGACTAGGAGAGATAACATTTCAAAATTTGGTTCATGATTTGCTGTTAACTCATGGTATCTATTTTCAAAGGATTTTAAAAGGACAAATGAAAGGTCAGTTTGATAGTCTCCCTGAGAAGACTTCATACCACCTGTTTAAAGTTGTAATACTTAATATTAATTAATATCAAACCCTATGTTTTATACTATTTATGACCTGCATTTTTCTCCATATACTTTGGTAGTATTCATTGTCAGGGGCGTCATGCAGTCAATTTTTTTTCAGTTTCAAAATGCATATTTTAACATTTATTACTTCTATGTTATAGCCGCCCACTCAGTAACGTAACTATGACACTGTATTGCATTTAATAATAATATTGTACAAGAAAATGTTAGCAAAAAGGCTTCAAACCCCAGGGAAACATTAGCTCGTTAGCCAACCAGCACCAGAAAGCTCACAAACATGTAGCTACTGTTTTTACTGACACTATTTTTGACTCTTTGTAAAAAAAAAAAAAAAACACAAAAAAACATTTCAGACACATTTCAGTGCTGCAAATTTGTTTTGACAAAATCATTTAGCAAACAACAGAAAAGAACAGCACGCTAATGCTACTGCTAATGCTAATGCTAATATTAATTATTGTTAAAACCAATTATGCTAAAGTCACTTCAAATAGGGAAATTCTGAAGCTCAAAGTAATTTACAGATGAATTCAAGTCTGTTTTATGGCATGAGCTGAGATTTGTTATTCGTACCTCATTCTTCTACTACTTAGCATTTTCTTGTTGGAAGCAACCAAGTAGCCTAAATGGAGAGGGGGGGACTCTGTGTAGCAGGCAGAATTAAATATGAATAAAAACATGCAGAAAAGTGACTGTGTTTATGTACTATATTATTAAGGAAAATTAAAAACACTTATTGTAAAAATAGAATTTAACAATTTCTAAAGCATCCAGTCTCAGTCTCAATATTTGAGAAAGCACGTGTCCCCTCAAGTTGAATGGACACAACACCTCTGTTCATTGTCAACGGCAGAGTCCAGAGTGCACAACTGAATCACAGAAATGGATGCATGTGCTGGATATAATGCGGGGAAAAACAACAGCTGGTGTCAGGTTATGGCATTATTATTGAATTAGCGCAACACAATGCATTTGTGGTTTGTTTGGTTGCAGTGTAAACAAAGGCACCTCAGCTGAGTGCAACGGTGTGGCTATTAATGTGGTTTATATAGTTTTTGGACAACAAAAGAGACCTGTGGCACAAAGGAAAAAGCTATATTGGAGTTTGGATACATTGGCAGTACTTGTTAATTGCATAAATTCATTGTTGGTTTTGATCGTTTCATGGGATTCATTGGCAACAAGATAAAAATAGAATATTTTCAGAACTGTCCTTTAAAAATCACCTGCCATTACCACCAGTGACCACAGGTGTCGCCAAATCAACAAGGACTGAAATTTGAAGGATTATCACTTTAAATCAAATTATTAACCAAGCAATTTTTTCACATAGCACTAAAAAATGTCAGATGTCCACAGAATGCTAATTTCCATGCTTGTCACTTCTAGGAAAAACACTTTCTTTCAAATATATTTTAGTGGCCGTCATAGCAATACTGGAGGATTTGCCAGATGTGAAACCATCAAACAGTCATATTTCAAAACTTCTTTGAATCACTTTTTCACCAAATCTGTAAAACTAGAATTACCTTCTAGATGCTAAAACCGTCTGCTTGGATTCAGTCGACCACTGAGTGCCTCCCAAAATCACCTCTTGACATTTTCTATGTTTGTTTGTTTTGGGGGAACACAGGTCAGCGGGTGAAATGCTGCATTGCAGGTTATTTGTTTGCGTGCATATGTGTGTTGATGACGTATGGGGGCAGCAGGCATTTTAGTGAATAGACTTCTTATGTTTAGAGACAAACACACTGTGGATAAAACTCAGCACACACACACACACACACACACACACACACACAAACTGAGTCAAAGCACTTATTAGGTAAACTTTGACATGGAAAAAAACAGGGAGGAGGCTGTTACCTACACACACACACACACACACACACACACACACACACACACACACCATTTTTGACCCCTTACTTGCTCAGACACATGCAGCAGGTTCACATCTCAAGAGCAACTGACCCTTGGTCTTTGCTCCATGGCCAACTATCATCCTGTTGACTGGCCTATAATTAGCAAAGCTGGCATGAGAAAACAATCTTAAATTGGTGTGTGTGTGTGTGTGTGTGTGTGTGTGTGTCTGTGTTTATGAATTAAGGCCCATGATTCATTCATATTCTGAGAATGAAACTGGTCTTTACATCATGGTTGGAAATGTGTTTCCATGGTTACGTTGCTAATAATGTGTGAATAAGCTAAATCCAAACACTGCGGCGTGATTGTGAGCCTCCCCAACAAACCTGTTCCCTGTGGTGTCCTTTATGTCACAACTGAGTGAACCCACATGTCGGTTTAACACACCGGATACAACCTCCTCGTAGCTTTTTGATCCTTCCCTCCTTGCTGTTTTCGCCCCTCTTCCTCTCCTGTTTACTATCACAAAAATCATCCCTTTCCTCTTGAATCCACTTACTGCATTTTGCTTAAACACTGTAAATTCATAGGATAGATACAATGATTATAGTACTTTCAATTCTGGATCTATTTTTAATCAAATAATATAGAATCAATCAAGATCATATTTCCTCCTCTATTGCCAAAATAGACATTTTAATAAATTCCAGATGTCTTTAAAAGACGATTGTTTATTTCATATTCATACTGGGATTTAGGTGTGCATGATAAAAATAATTTAATATCATCTAGCATCCAATTGATTCTGATTCTTATGTTTAATCACTTCTCATTTCTGTTTACTTCTTTCATCTGTTTGTTTGCTGCGTCTCTTGCCTTTTCCTGCCTCTTTCTGTGATGATCAAAGTGTCGTCCTATTATCCTATTGAGGGCAAGCTGTTACACAGCAGGATGGACACCTCTGTAATTACCGGGCAGGATGTACACAGAAATACATTAGTGTGTGTGTGTGTGTGTGTGTGTGTGTGTGTGTGTGTGTGTGTGTGTGTGTGTAGTTAGTGACCAATTTTAGTTTTAGACCCTGAAAGTGAGAAACATTTTTAGCAGTGAGGAGATTTTGTCCCCTCATTTCTTTAAAAGGTGTGGTTAAGAGACATGGTTTTAGGGTTAATTGAAGGTCATGGATAGGCATGTAGCTATGAAGGTTACAGTTAGGGCCTTGGGAATACATTATGTCAATCATGGTCACAAGTATATAAGTATAAACATGTGTGTCTCAGTCAACCCATCACATCAATATACTAGTAATTTAAGTTTTTGAAGGAAAACGTAATTGTTGCTTATGTTCTGTGGAAACGTTTTTCATGTGAAGGTGATCAGGGTGGATTATGGACTTACAAAATGCAGAAGACCATGATTCACATGTGGTTAGATTTAGGCAATAAAAGCACATGACTTAGCAAAAGATTGTGGTTTTTTATTAAATATTAATATATCAACATGTCATGTCTTGTACTTCAAGTCTGAACGTTTTCATTGTTTAACCAAAACCATGATTTTTCCCTAAACTGAACCAAATGCCTCAACACAACCATATATTTTTTTTAAATTTTTTTATCATGCATTAGTTGCTATGAGTGTATACTGGAGGGAGAACAACTGGAATACATTGTCAGGTATGTTTAGTGTCAACATTTGACTTGCCGAAGTAGTTACCTGACAACATTTCCTTATTATATTTATTTAAAAAAGTTATCTTCCTTTTAGTGGTATATAAATATACTTTCTAGCAGAAAGGGTTGGTCTCAGCACTTTAAGCGCCTTAAGGCCCATTTCAGCCTAAAATTTCATTCATTTTCATATTCAAATTCAGATTCATATTTCATAACATGTTTGTTTCAGATTTTGACTGTAACAAGGAATAGAAGCAAAGTTTACATTAAATATTTGGCTGTTGTTTCATGCAAAAAACTCTCATTTACACATGTATACACATGCACACAGCAGGCTTCAGGGCAGTAGTATGTCTAGAGAACCGGCACAATGTTTAAATCTTCTACTTTTTGGATAATGTTTACCTATTAACTAACAAAAACATGAAATAAAAATTCAATAAAAATATTTTAACAGCAGTAAAGTCATGTGTGTGAGAGATAGCACACACACACATAACCTTAATGACCTTTGACCTTTGATCTCTGAACCTTAGTGGTGAGAGAAGCCATTGATATGGACACTAGCCCACACACGAACCCTTCAATGACACCCACCAGCTCCTAGAATGTGAAAGGTTTAAAGCACGATTGAACATGACGTGTGTGCATGTAGTGGGAGACAAACACAAGTCAGCACACGGAGGGCTCCTTGGCAACCACAGCACCGTAATCTAACTGCTGAGCTACGCTAGACGACCTGACTGTGCATTCGTGTGCGTGTGTGTCCACATTTGGACCTCGATCTGCCATCTGGGAGTAGGAGTGAAAGAGTGGCAGTGATCTAATATCAGTTGACTCTCTGCATTCCTGACGATAACCACATGGTGTAACAGCGTTTCCCATATCAATGACTCAGCCAGCTGCTCCCTCCAGCCCTGCAGAGGCATCCTATGGAAACATTACAAAGGGTCTCATTTCCAAACTGATAGATTTTTTTTTTTTATAAAGAATATTATTATTATATTATGAATCTTTTGCTACACTGATGGTCAAATAAAAGAAAAAGTTTGACTTTTGCTTTATTGCAGACAGGAATTTTAGATCATGTTCTCTCTTTTTCAGTTATTTTGAAAATAATTCATGGTTCATTACAATCTGGGTCATGTTTTTGTGATTTTTTTCCATCATTTCAATCGGTAACAATAAGATTGTAGTCACTGAATTCATTACTGAGAACTATAGGATCACAGCCATATATATATAAAAAAAAAAGTCTGATGAAGCAAGAAACACAAGCTGTGAGACAGTCAAACAGGTTTTAAAGGGTTAGCTAACTAATTTGTAAGAGAAAATGAAGGCAAACAGTAAAATTACTAACCAAACTGTTCACTGTAAACATCAACAGTTTTAAAACTCTCTGGTTCAACTTTGACCCTTTCTTCTTGCCGTAGTAATGTGGCTAAACTGATGGCTTGTTTCTTGTCCTATCAGACATGTTCCCTAATCTCAGCAATTACAATAACTTGGTGAGTACATTACAGTGAGAAATTATGGTCAAAACCATGAAAATAAAAGGAGTTGTAAAAAAAATCAGAAACAGAAATGATCCTTTTAAAAGAATTTCTTTTAGTTGATTGAAGCACATTAGGGCTACAGTAAAATAAACTAATATAATAAACTGGCTATACTGGTCTATATCTTCATCATGTCCTTATATACAGTATTAATGCAAGATGGATTTGGCATAGAGTCAACAGGCAGACTTTTACAGTGGCTACAGGTGCAGTTATGTGTGTGTTTCCAGAGGTAGAGCCCATAAACACTTGGTTCTCCTCTGACGTCAGCCATGCTGCGAGAGTCTATTGCGTAACAAGTTGACGTGTGTTGTTTATTATTACACCATTATCTACACTGCTAAATACCCTTGAAATGTGTGCCAGATGGATACAGAAGGATCCAAAAGTCTGAGACCACTTTCCCATGTATGTGTGTTTGTGTCTGTTAGAAATGTGTGTGTGTGTGCCAGGTGAGCATGAGTGTGTATCACATGCCAGTCGTGCGTTCACCATTAAACACACTACATGCTGTTATGGCAACACTGCAAAAACATACTCATGAACAGAAATGTTCTGACTGTTCCTGAATTGTTCTCTCTGAGGTGGTGACTTTAGTTAACTTCAGTGTTGACAAGCAGGAATGATAAGTATGTACAGCCACTGCTACATAACAAATGTAAATCTCTTGAATCTACAGCTCAGTCCGACTAGAGTCAAGGAAACCTCCTTTGGGGCTCATTTTAATAACAGAAGATTTACACTGATTGCTTAAATGTATGCTGTGGTATGCTGTACTGCAGCTTTTCTTCATACTTGAATTCCTTGAAAGTCATGTGCAGATTCTGTAATGCTGCAAGTTCCAGCACTTTATAAGAATTTACACTGTCGCTTGGTTTAGTAAACATCCAGCAACTGCTTTCCGCATGCATTCAGGGTCTCTTTTGATAAAGTATCACATTCGATCATATTCTGCAGTTTCTTAACTTCATAGAATAACATAAACCAGTTTTGCGAATTAAATTATGCATGAAAGAAGTCCATGAAAGAAACACACATTGACATATTTACAGCAGAATGTGTTTTTCCTAAAACTTTCCCGAACACGTCTGGAGCTGATCTGATTTTCACACACATAAACACGCAGTTCACACACAGAGATATGATCTTGGGTTCAAAAGGTCAAACACCATCGCTGACTTATCCACAGAGAAAGAACAAAAAGCCCAGAACAAATCATATGTGCTGCAATTACTAGAGGAAACGCACATGTACTTTACACAATGGCATGTAAAACGACCTCAGTCCCCTCCAGCATTATTTGTGGAGTTGTAAAAATATACTACTCATTGTTGAATGTTTGCTTGAAGTTTTTATTACAGGTAAGGCATGTTTAGAAAGTAGAGGGACTGATGTCATAGAGTCTTTGTGAGGACATAGAAGACAGCAATAGCTGGAATTCCTCGTATTTCTTTGTGGTGTTTAACCTGTCATAAAAGTGCAATCCTCTCATACTGAAATCTGTGAAAGAGGGCATCACAATTACTGGGAATAGGTAGTTTTTAAACAGATGCAGTGAATACGTGAATCCAAAGGAATCTTGTAATTTCTTTAACCTTACAAATATACCTAAAGATAATCAAATTGTAACTATATCTTGTGTTGTGTTGCTGTCATCAAGCTGGCAAAGTTCTGTTTTTGCTTCCCACCATCTTTCAGGAGGTCGGAGGTCGACAGTTAGTTGCTGAAAGACCCTTCAGGGGGGCAGATGTTTGCTCCCGTGGTAGCTGCTTTCAAACCTTCCATCCGTAGGAATGTCGTCTCTAAACATGGTGACACCTCGCTGCTGCAGCAGCATGGGTAATTTCAGAGTGAAATGCTCCATGAATCAATGTTTAAATCTTGAGACAGTTAATTTCACTGAAACAAATACTAAGAATATTCTTAAAACAGACCTCAGACCTTGTGAAACTAAAAATTACCAGCAGTCTTTGCAGTAATGCTGCAGCGCTGCATTCTACCGTGATGACAAGGAAATTACGCTAACATGCAAATTTATGTTCAAGTGTTAAATGATAAGTTAAGTGTTTTGTTCTGTTGTGCAACTTCAAGGTTAAGGTTAATGTCACAATCAAGGCATTTTAGAGAAGGAATGTGTTGGGGTTTTTTTGTCTCTTTCTGATCTGATTTGATTGCTGAATCAACAGGGTTGCAGCCAGTGTTGGTCATATTTTCAGACTTTGTGGGACCTTACCATCTTTCCATTCTCTAACTTTACCCTCTTTCCCACAATTTCCATTTCAAGCTAAAAAAATAAATGTGGCACTTGTCTGAAAACACCAACAAACAGCTTGAAATTTAAATACCCATGGTCCACATGGATGGAGAAGAAAACATAGTTTTATCCCACAAAAACACAGACAATAACATAATACACCTGAAATTCAAATACCTTCTGAGGAATGCGACGATTTTCCTCCAAAGCCCAGAGTGTGTTTGTGTGTGTTTGTGTGCACGTGTGTGTGTTTGTGTTCGTTTGGCGTACTGTCAGTATGAGAACAAAAATCATTAAAGCATCAAAAACAACAATAAACTTGTTCAATGGCTCAATTCTATGAGTCATCTAAGCCTTTGGGTAAACTAACAACCACTGTGATTACACAACAAGTCTTAACAGTATTTGCGGTTTGGTGTTAATCCATTGACCAAAAAAGTTAGCGTGCCATGATCTGATCTTGACTTACTGTAAAGTCTCTTCGAAGTAGTGCCTGTATCCAAAACAAACAAGACAAGAGTCAAGGTGGGGGGACACTACTGCAGGATGTGTGTATGCGTGTGTTGTGAGTGTATATACAGTGCTGCTTGAAACCCTTCAGAATTTTCTGCATTTCTGCATAAATATGACCTAAAACGTGAGGTCCTAAAACTAGATAAAGTGAACCCAATTAAACATATAAGACATAAAAAATCTTTTATTTATTGAGGAAAATTATCCACTCTTACATATTTGTGTGAGGCAAAAGTATGTGAATCCTTGCTTTCAGTAACTGGTGTGACTCCCTTTTGCAGCAATAACTTCAACCAAATGTTTCCGGTAACTGTTTATCAGCCCTGCACATCAGCTTGGAGGAATTTTAGCCCAATCCTCCTTACAGAACAGCCTCAACTCAGGGATGTTGGTGGGCTTCTTTGCATGAACTGCGTGCTTCAGGTCCTTCCATAGCATTTCTATAGGATTAAGGTCAGGACATTGACTCAGCTATCCCAAAAACATTATCTTTCTTCTGCTTTAACCATTCTTTGGTAGAGCGACTTGTGTGTTTCGGCTCGTTGTCTTACTGCATGACCCACTTTCTGTTGAGCTTCAGTTCACAGATGGATACCTTGACATTTTCCTGTAGAATTTGCTGGTACAACTCAGAACTTGTAGCTCCTTCAGTGATTGCAAGATGTCCTGGTCCAGAAGCAGCAAAGCAGCCCAAACCATGATACTACCACCACCATGTTTCACAGATGGGTTAAGGTTCTAATGCTGGAATGCAGTGTTTGCTCATTTCCAAACATAACGCTTCCCATTGATTTTGGTCTCATTCATCCACAGAGCATTTTTCCAATCACCTTCTGGCTTATCCATGTGGTATTGAGCGAACCGTAGACGGCAGCAATGTTCTTTTTGGAGAGAAGTGGCTCCTCTCCTTGCAACTCTGCCATGCACACCATTGATGTTCAATGTTCTCCTGATGGTGGACTCATCAGGAGAACTGGCTGTAGTCACTGCATGAGAGGCCTTTAGTTTCCTAGACGTTACCCTGGGGCCCCTTATGGCCTCCCAGTGTATTACACGCCCGCTCTTGGTGTGACTTTTGTTGTTCAACCACTCCTGGGGAGAATAACAATGGTGTTGAATGTACATAATCTGCCTGACAGTCAACTGGTGGAGTCCAAACTCTTTAGAAATGGTTTTGTAACCCTTTCCAGCTTTGTGGGCATCAACAACTCTTCTGCTCAGGTCCTCAGAAATCTCCTTTGTTTGAGCCATGACACACTTCCACAAACCTGTGTTTTGAAGTTCAGACTTTGATAGTGAAGACCCAGATTTCTCTTCTTTAAATAAGGCAGGGCCTCCCAGACTCACACTTGATTGTCATCCCATTTATTGAAACACCCAACTCTAATTTCCCCTTCAAATGAATTGATAATCCTAGGGGTTCACAATGCTTTTGCCACGCACAAATATGTAACATTGGATCATTTTCCTCAATAAATATACAAATAAGTGTAAATTTGTTTGTCTCATTTGTTTAACTGATGTCTCCTTATCTAGTTTTAGGACTTGAATGGAAATCTGATCACGTTTTAGATCATATTTATGCAGAAATAGAGCAAATTCTAAAGAGTTCACAAACTTTCAAGCAGCACTGTATACTGCAAATATCTGTACAGTACATGTGGCTGTGTTTTGGACTTGTCCCTCTGGGGCTGAGGTGTGGTGTGAACAGGTATAATAGAAAAAAAAAAAGAAAGAATGGAAAGTTCCTGAGATGCAAGAGTGACACTTTAACAAATGTTCTTTGTGGTGTCACTCTCTCTTTCTGATGTGATGTTTTATTTTCCACAGATGAGCCAAAGCTGTTTGGAGTTTAAACCTCCCTCAGGCCTACAAGGTTTCAGGCCTCAGCCACGTGTGACATCACAGGACATTCCTCCCAGTGCCTTCCTGGCTTTTATGGCTCAGCCTTCATCGCCATCCACAACACACACTTCCTTCCTCTGTGTTTGTGTGTATGTGGGCATTCCCACTTCCCGAGTTCCACGAATGTTGCTGTTTGTGCAGAGGCTGCATCCCAAACGTGAGACATTTAAAGAGACATACAGGTATAGGCACTGAAAAACAAAGAAATACAAGGGGGGCGCCTGGGGATCCACTGCACAGACTATAATGCAAGGGGCACAAAGCATGCAGCAGTACTCTGCAGAACACACAGTGTGTGGAAAAACTTCAACTCTGTGTAAAATTCCAGTAACTGATTAATTCAACTGGAACACTGTAGGATCTTTCATTCATTTTTCAAAACATCAAAAGTGACCTTGTGTAAAGGCCATTCATTCTGTGTATTAATGATGCAGGTACAGCACAGCAGAAACACTGGGGAAACACCAAAATTTCTTTGCTGTAACTAATAATTTCTCAATTTCGACATGTTCTGTTGATTTTCTTTTTCTTGTAAAAGTCAATTTGGCAGTGTGAAAATCATCTTTGTCAAGTGTAAGAAAATGACTCAGACTGAGAATAATCTTAGTTTGGGCTTGGAGACAACACATTACTAACATAAAAACTGCATTACCAACTAGGGGAATGGTGTTTGAAAAACATGGACATTTAGCATGCTAGGAGCATTTTATGACAACAAATTGACACAAATTGATTTGTATTATTGGAGTGTAAACTCTATTTTCAGTAGTGGAGAGTAGTCAGTCAGTATCTCCTCCTCTGCTAAATGAATGTTTTATTGGTTTTATTACATTTTTATCTTTTTTGTGTGCATTAGTCGCAAATTGTTTTTACAGTGTTTACATTTTTTCTGTCTTACTATCAGAATTTGCTCTAACCTGTATGAAAGGTGCCACACAAATAAAGTTTGATTCATTGATTGATTGATGTTAACATTTTTTGAAAAAATATTTCTCTTGCAAGTCCCTTAACTTTATGGAAGTGCAATACTAAGTCTCTGATGTATTATTTTAACTAGATCTTTATACATATAAATGGAAAAAATGTCTGAATCTTAAAATAAGTCTGAACATATTTCAGATTTTGGCAGTGACTGGTATTAACATTACTGACTGTAATACTGATGAGGTATTGCAATGTGGCATCTATTACTGCATGGAATAGATCTTTAAAGTTACCACCGCAGTCTCTCTAGAGACACCATTAAAGCTCTGGTGGTACAAAGCAGAAAGTGTCCTTGAGCAGAAGACTAGACTCCTAACAGGTCCAGAGGAAGGTGCACAAACAGTTTTTCCTTTTATTTTCAGCATGAATGACAGTAAATGACACTAAACTAAGCTGAGATCTATTAAAGCATGCACTAAATACAAACCCATCGCTCCAGGTTTAAGTCAGAATTACAAAATTACAGCAATATGGTGCTTTAAAGTTGGAAATTTCATCTTCCATCCCTGCCAACATTTTATTGACTTAAGTTGTGACAGGCTAAATTCTACTGAAGCCAAACGTTTTCCAGGTGTAGTGTAAGCTGTACACACCAGTCACCTGCAAATGGATGCCTGCTCAACCAGTCAGACGTGACCAACCATGAAGCAAGGTCACTGTCACTTTCACCCTGCGTATACATACATACACCTGAACCTGTACCTGACTTTACTCTCTTTCTGTGTCTCACCAGCCTAAAAAAAAAGAGTTACCAGGTGTGTTTGTGGATTTATTTGATCATGTGGAACACTATGGAAATGTAGGAAATTATTTGATTTGTCAGTGAGTCTTGGCACAAGTAAGTCATGTATGTCTAGTTAAAGATATTTATGTCAGAGGTACACATGGAAAAATACCTGGATGAAGTGAAGTGTGACTGTGTGTATGTTACTATTGTGAAACTCCTTGCAGGTTATGTCATTTACAAAGATGTATTATGAATGAGCAAACATTTGCACATACGCACACATACTTCCACATTTCAAAACACACCTGTGCAAAATATGTCCTGATGACGCAGCTGTCCACATTGCTCTCTGACACGTTGCTTTGTCAAACATACTCAAAACACTTACACACATATACACAGTCATGGTTATCTTCCACATGTTAGTTCCTATGACTTTATGACAGAAAAAGGCTCTTATTTCATTTTACACACACAAAATACATCACTTCTGTGTGACTACTGCAGTTCAGTAGCCTATGTACACACACAAATGACTGGCTGGTAGTACAGCTGGTGTGATGATCAAAGTAAAAACTGCCTCTACAGCTTTTATACAACTGCTATCAACACATGTATGCTAAAGGAAACAGGAAGACTCATAATCTAGTTCCCTGGTTACCACGAGAGTTTGTATTACTGCGTGCAATGTGGGAATGATCAACATGGATCTAAGACCTCTCTGATCAAAGCTTCTATAACCACTCGTATAATTTCAGATAACCACAAGGCTGTGATGTACCACTGCTGTTGGAAAGTATTTAATCGTCATGATGGAAGTTTTCCACTGAGACAAACTTCTGGATGTTCAGTGCCACGTCTGCTTGCTTCTTTCATATACTGTAAAAGCAGCAGATGCATGTCCTCATTATCATTTTTAATCAACTGACTCCTTACTTTTCTTTAATAGCCTTCATGAAGCAAACAAGGTAGATGGGTTAAAAAAAATACATGTTTGACTGTTGCCAAATTTGACTTGAATTCAGGGAGAGCAGTGATTGGCTGGTTGCATTGCCACAATGCATTGGGGGAGGAAAAAAAGAGCATGCAGTTTTATTTTCGAGTTGCAAAGCAGCAGTGCAAGCAGTCAAAGCAGCTGAGCCTTGGTAGTCAATAGTCATCAGTAATTGAAAACAGATTGTCATGAAAGTTCATATGTATATTGTTGGTACCCAGAGGATGACTATGAATTGTTTTAGAAACCTCTGATCTTTCATTTAGTGCCACCATTAGATCCCTGAAATCTGCTGTAGATGTTATACACATACTGAAATTTACTCTAATTGTAAAAACTGTTCTTTATTGTCTGCAATACTTTAAATTATACGAAATATATTGGATCACCATGTTTTTTGCTGTGATGTTTGTGCCTGTGTGTGTGTGTGGGCTGTATGTGTGTGGCACCAGGAATGAATGACTGTTTGTCTAAGAGGAGTTATGGCTGTTTATTTTCATTGAAGAGGTCAAAGGGTAGACGGATATTCCTGAATAAGTGACACACTCTTTCTCTCTTACACACACACACACACACACACAAATGCAATAGCTCAATAAAGGTGACTGAACCTCAGTCAGGGCATCCATGTAGGTCATCAGAGGCTCCTACATATGATGTATATGTTTAAACAGAGAAGGTTTATGTAGACATAAGACTGCGGGAAAAAAATGCTGTGAAACCTTTTATGTGTCCGGTCATGGGGAAGTTTTAAATTGGAACGAATGAGATTTGAGCTATATGCTTGTTACTAAAGTAGTATACAGGCACAGTAACTGTCTGTGTTATATACTGTAGTTTTGATAAGTATATGCTGGAGGCGCTAATAACTGCTAATTACAGCCTTGAGACCTTTTTAGCAATATCATATCCAACATTTTCTTTAAATGCTGTCAACTTTGCTCTTCAAATCAATCAATTTTTCCAAGTCATGGTAGAATATCAGCAAAATTTGTATGTAAATATCCAAAGTTGTTCACATTACTGTAACTGAACACTAATGAAATTGTGTCTGTACCCCCTTGAGTCACACAGAGGACAATTCTTGACAGAGTGCCTTTGTTTCACTTTGAGTGTGAGCTCATTGTGTTTAAATCAACAATAGTCCCATGAGCACCACAGGCACCGAGGCACATCAGCGATGGAGACTGGATGAGGTAAGGCAGAACCTCACCCACCTCCCACACGCTTTCTCTCCTACCATCGAACCATCCCCGCTCTCATTTTTTCCCTTTAAACAAACTCAAAATCACATATGACCTCACACACATGCAGCTACATCATTTACTGCATTACTACTGTATAATGTAATGGTTATACACTTGAACACAAAGCTTGTTGTTTAGAGTATTTATGTACAGACATGAATCAAACTCCCCGTCTTACTTACTGTTGTTTTGTTTCATATTTATGTAGTACATAGTAAGTGATTTCATTTTAGTTCTTCCTAAGTTTTTGCCAGTGTGATGTTCTATGGATTTTTAAAGGAAAAGATGCTTTTTTGACCCACCTTGATATGTATTTGTTTCAAGGTGTTTTATCTACCAATTGCTCTTAAGATTGTATTATCAGTCTAGCATTTATGTGTATCTACATACTGACAGAAATGTGGTCTACAAAATATTGGGACCTCATTTTTAATTGAATCGCTTTAAGGATAAGGCTGATGTCCCATGAAAAGAACAAAACCAACATTGTTAATCTCCCTCAATACTGTCTGACTTGCCTATCCTGTCTGTGGCTCTCAATCCAAAGCCAACTTGTTCCGACTCTAGACTTAAAGGACCAGTCTGTAGGATTTAGTGGCATCTAGTGGTGAGGTTGCAAATTGCAACCAACTGAATACAACTCCCCTCACCCTCCTCTTTCAAGTGTGTAGGAGAACCTACGGTGACTGCGAAACTTGCAAAAAAGGTGGAAGGCCCTCTGTAGAGCCAGTGTTTAGTTTGCCCATTCTGGGCTACTGTAGAAACATGGCAGTGCAACATGGCAGCCTCCATGGAAGAGGACCCGCTCCCTATGTAGACATATAGGGCTCATTGTAAGGTGATTATACACTAATTAAAACACATTTATTAATATCATATTAATATTATATTCAATTTCTGCCGAGTCCGTTCCGCCAGATGAAACTAAATTCTACACACTGCACCTTTAAATGTTTAAAAACGGGTCACAAATATATAGTCTTATCTTTAAAAAAAAGTTCAGTGATTTCCTTATACAGGTGGGCACTGTAGTTTTTTGGCAAACTTTACTAAAACAGGAATAAACTGAATTATCTAGGGACTATTTTCAACCATGGATTAATACATTCCAGTAAATACTTACGGCAGCAGGACGGTGTACAGAACAGTATGTGGGATTGACTCAAAATACCACAGTGCCAACATTCATGGTCATGAAGGAACATGCCACTAAGTGTGACTCATTGATGTGTTTTTAATAGTTTTTGGACAACAGCAACACAGAGGAATCAGGATTTTCTATCTATCAGGATTTGGCTATACAGACAATATTTAATTAGCCAGATCAATGAATTATTGATTTTGGTCTTGTCATGCAGTTAGGGTTAGACTACATACAAGCCTTATTCATTATAGCTGCATTTTATATTGTGTATATTAATACTGAAGCGAATGAACTGACCACCTTAGCTAATACACTAATACACACACAATACACAACATACAAAGGTTTTCATCTCAGTGGGACTGCTGTGTTTACCTCTGGGCACACACCATGCATGAAGGCGCACACACACACACACACACACACACACACTGGCAGACATACAAACCACATATTTACATGTTCACAAACACATGTCAACTGGACATTTAATACACACACAGACACAAACACACGTACAGGAATGACCAGCAACATTTACACCTGGGTTCTTTCCCACATACACACACACACACACACTTAAGTCTTATCTGATGACCTAACACTCGTGTTGGAGGGAAGAGAAACAGAGATAGAGAGAGGTCTGTATTTACCTTTAGATCACCCCTCAACTAACATAAACACACACATATACACAGGCTCCATACTGGCCAGCAGCCTGGCGCATAGCAACACGTTTTATCAACAAACACAAGAGGTCAGATTCTGTGTGTGTGCATGTGTGTGTATGTGTGTCCATTTGTAGCCCAATCACCTTTTGTTTCTCTTAATTTCTACATGCCAAGGTACCTCTCACTCCCCCCCTTTTCTCTCTTTCTGTGTTTTCTATCATTTCACACTCTTTTGATGCCTCTCTTAAAGGAATAGTTCAACATTTTAGGAAATATGTGTATTTGCTTTCTTTGACGAGAGGATATCAATCTCACATTTATGGGTTAAGCTCTGCACTTAATGCACAGACTTATTGCACCACACACAGCCTATACAGCATTTTATATGTATATATTTATGTCATTGTACATGTTTATGTTTATTTTTATATGCTTTTCAACAGATGTGGGACTACATGTCTGCTATGTCTTTGTATGTGTTTGGCCGTGATCCAAGCGCAGCAGCACACGCTATACTAGACCTCTATGAGTTACAGTTTAAATGGAGTATATGGCACCTTTAACCGCTGCAGTTATATGTGCAGTTGATAAGCAACACACAATCCTCTGAGAATAAATACATGTTTGTGAATTCTCAGAAAAACCATTTAACCGCTACATGTTTTTTATGAGCTGGGTGTGTATACAGATGAACATGGAAAGTCTGTGAAAAGCTTTAAAAGACTGACATACAGTGAACTTGGATTTATAAGTCGGGTTTGTGATTTATCTGTGTGTGTGTGTGTGTGTCTGAATTATAGTGTTGTGAGTTATAGTGTCCCAGCAGGGGAGCCTCTGCACCAGAAAGGGGGTTTCCTGTTCTTTCTTGGCAAATATGACTGGAACAAGTGGAGGAGGAACAGAAGTGTGACACAACACTCTTGGCTTCAAGCTGCAGCTAGTGATTTATTTTCTATGTGATAATCACTTCAAGGTTTTAGGGATGATCAGTTCGCTAATATGACAAACACTGTCTTTCGCTGGTTGAAAATAAAATCTAAGTAGACGTGTGAGTCAAGATTTTAAATCCTACTCAAGTGGAAGCAAAGGAGCAGGCATGTGCGTGTGCGTGTGTCTGTGTGATGAGAATACTTGTGAGTTATATCTGTTGTGTTTCACTCTGTGACAGTCTAATTGTGGGTTTATGAAAAAGAGAAAGCAGGAGACAGAGAGACTGGTCTGGGTGTGTGTGATAATCTAATTGTTTATATCTGGTAGGATCTAAACTTTCGTCTGGTATCACTCATCTTGGCTTTTTCTGCACACACTACTCTCTAAACTTTCAAAAAAAAAAAAATCTTTTCACGTTTCTGCACACACACACGCACACACAGGGCAGCGAATTGGGTCCATTTCCCATAAAGCTGTTTCAGATTCATAATGGGTCTGCTGTCATTTCCACCCCCAAAATGAAAAGAAAACACACACTACCCCTTGGACAGAGGAGAAAGGAAGAAGAGGGATAGAGAGAAAGGAAGAGAATGGGGGATGGGTGATGAAGAGAAAAAAGAGAAGAAGATGAAGGGCAATGTATGAGGGAGAAAGAGAGACTGAAATGGAGAAAGACCTTAAAGTTAAGAAAAAGTGGGAGTATGGTCAGAAAGAAAGAAAAATGTATTTAAGTAGAGGAATGTTTTGAATTTAAACCAGTGGTCAGTAAAGTAGCAGAGCATATTTAAAAGAGTTAAAACAATAAAAAGGTAAAGAAAACAAACAAACAACAGATGTGTAAAGGAGGCAAAGTCCATAAATTAGATATCCAATTAAATAAAACAAGTTGAATAGTATCACACTCACTACACTCTGTTCTTTACTGTGCTTTCAATCATCTTCATCAGGTTCAAAGCTCCAGAACAAACTAGTAAGTGAACCTTGAGTTGGGATTTTATATGGTCAAGAATAAATTTTATGTGTAACTCAACATGGACAAGAAGTCCTAAAAGTTCTAAGAAATGTCAACAGATCCATCTGTTCTGATCTGATGAAGACAGACTTGAGACATAATCTGATGCCAGGTGTGAATTCCAGTCAAAAAACTACAGTAGAACTGAAGAGTGTCAGTCCACTTGTACTAATAATTTTATATTTCTACCAAAATGTAAAAAGACTGATCCACACACACACACACACACACACACGTGTACATGCACACACAGAGCCTGAAACAGGTGTACCATACGTTGGATATACATTACATTACACAACAACAGTCATTTAAAGATGAGGATCATGTTGGTCTCGGATGAAAGTTCCTGGAATCACACACACACACACACACACACACACACACACACACACACACACACACACACACACACACACGCATACATGCACGCACACACGCATGCACACACGCATGCATGCACACACACATTCTCGTTCTTCACACCCACACTCAGAATGTGGCATTTGCCATGTAGGGGCCAAGAATGGGTTACATACACACACACACACACACATACACACACCACACACACACACATACCACACACACACACACACACACACACAGACACACACACTTGTGAATGTGAAAGAGAGGCAGCAACGTATTCTGGGAGGTGAGAGAAGTGGGAAAGAGATGAGAGGGATGGTGGTCATGGAGGGACACACAGCACCAAGGCACTGTTATCCAGAGAAAAATACACCTGACAATACAGGTAAACACAGTTGTTGCCATTGTTATGACACATGTATACTCATTATTCTATCCACAGGTATTAATATTATATATAATTATTATTATTGTTGTTACTATTTATTACCAGCCTGACAGTGTCCTTCTGGGATTTGCTAAAGTTGCTCGATGGCCAGTTCAGGCTTGTTCACATGCAAGCAACTTTGCACGTCTCTGAAATATATTTACCATTCTTGTAGG
Source organism: Thunnus albacares (assembly GCF_914725855.1). Taxonomy (NCBI): domain Eukaryota; kingdom Metazoa; phylum Chordata; class Actinopteri; order Scombriformes; family Scombridae; genus Thunnus; species Thunnus albacares. The sequence goes on along the minus strand of NC_058128.1, from coordinate 12,646,118 downwards.
ACTGCTGTGAGTTAATTTTGTGCTTCATGCCCTTTGACCGAGATATGAATGCTATGTCTCAAGCAGCCCTCAAAGAGGAAATCCTTTTTTTTTTTTTTCAAAATTTTGCACTGTGCACATAATCACACAGATTCATGTGGTGTGTCATGTTCAGTGTTGGGCAAGTTACTTGAAATCATTGTATCTTTTGTATTTAACATGTAGAAATAAAAAATGTGTGGTTTAGGAAGCAGACAGGAAACAGTTTGAAAAGATTTACTGATTATCCAACAGCTTGCATTAGCATAGACTCAGTGACTGCACTCAGCCCTCAAGAAGTCCTGACCTCAGCTTCAAACACCCTCCAATTCTGAACAAAACTAGGCATCAGGTGACTCCTGAATGTAGGTGTACATGTGGTTATAATTAGCAAGGTAAGAACACACAACATGTGAATAAAACAACATTTTTCCTCCTCCAGAGCAGTCTGTCAGGTTAACACAGAGACCATTCTGATATCAACCCTCCATTAATCCCAGTAAGACAGCTAGGACGCCAAGCCCCAAGTGAAAAAGTGACAGAGCATTACTAGGATTAGTAACTGTAATGTAATTACTGAATTTCTAATTTTAATCCCTTACACTGCTTGTTACTGAAAAAAGTAAATACATTACTGCAATGCCTTACAAAGTGGTTATGTTACAGTAATACAATACACATATTGTATGTAAAAACCACTGTTGCTTCCCAAAACCTGTATGCACCTGCTTTGGAGATTAAAGGTCAGTGAGGCCAAACTCTGTGACCAAACAGCCAAGACTCTGGGATGGCCTTCACATCATATGATCAGTCCGTGGTGAAAGAGTCATTGTTAAACAAAAATGGCTGATGTAACAGACACGGTCAATATGTCAGTGTGTCTCTGTCCTGTGTCCCCTCACGGAAAGGTACAAATCTATTAAACCTCTGACAGCTACTGTAGGTGTGGTCGTGTGTGGTCTGTGGGTGCACTCTAAAACCTGACCATACCGCACAGTGCTGGTTTGAGCCAGTTGAGCTTGGTTTCCACTCTAAAGATTATATTTAAAGGACCCTCAAAGCATCTGTCCGCAAACAAATTTATATTTTAAAGCACTATT